>NC_140169.1:55812806-55859307 GCF_963971535.1 Notolepis coatsorum
CTCATGCCAACGGTATTTTTTATAGATGAATTCTGAAATCTGAATTGATCTAATTGAAAATGAATTCATCCCAGTCCCTGGTTTCTTCCATGCTGTCTTTCAGATCCCCGGCTGTCTCCAGGAGTACGAGGACATGCTCCACAGCGCCACCTGCTGGCTACAAGAAGCCCAGTCCTGGCTCAGCGCCCCGTGTACCTACACCACGGCCAGGAGCCTGCAGAGCCACGCCAACTCACTGCAGGTCAGTCACATATATGTTTTATTATGATGCTCTATGTTTTTATTATGATGCTCTCTATGTTTTATTATGATGCTCTATGTTTTATTATGATGCTCTATGTTTTTATTATGATGATCTATGTTTTATTATGATGCTCTATGTTTTATTACGATGATCTATGTTTTATTATGATGCTCTATGTTTTTATTACGATGATCTATGTTTTATTATGATGCTCTATGTTTTATTATGATGCTCTATGTTTTTATTACGATGATCTATGTTTTATTATGATGCTCTATGTTTTATTATGATGCTCTATGTTTTATTACGATGCTCTATGTTTTATTATGATGATCTATGTTTTATTACGATGCTCTATGTTTTATTATGTTTCTCTATGTTTTATTATGATGCTCTATGTTTTATTATGATGACCTATGTTTTATTATGATGCTCTATGTTTTATTATGATGCTCTATGTTTTATTACGATGCTCTATGTTTTTATTACGATGCTCTATGTTTTATTATGATGCTCTATGTTTTATTATGATGCTCTATGTTTTATTATGATGCTCTATGTTTTATTACGATGCTCTATATTTTATTATGATGCTCTATGTTTTATAACGATGCTCTATGTTTTATTATGTTTCTCTATGTTTTATTATGATGACCTATGTTTTATTATGATGCTCTATGTTTTATTATGATGCTCTATGTTTTATTACGATGCTCTATGTTTTTATTATGATGATCAATGTTTTATTACGATGATCTATGTTTTATTATGATGATCTATGTTTTTATTATGATGCTCTATGTTTTATTATGATGCTCTATGTTTTTATTATGATGCTCTATGTTTTATTATGATGCTCTATGTTTTATTATGATGCTCTATGTTTTTATTATGATGCTCTATGTTTTATTATGATGCTCTATGTTTTATTATGATGCTCTATGTTTTATTATGATGCTCTATGTTTTATTATGATGCTCTATGTTTTTATTATGATGCTCTATGTTTTATTATGATGCTCTATGTTTTATTATGATGCTCTATGTTTTATTATGATGCTCTATGTTTTTATTATGATGCTCTATGTTTTATTATGATGCTCTATGTTTTATTACGATGCTCTATGTTTTTATTACGATGATCTATGTTTTATTATGATGATCTATGTTTTATTACGATGCTCTATGTTTTATTATGATGATCTATGTTTTATTATGATGTTCTATGTTTTATTACGATGCTCTATGTTTTATTATGATGATCTATGTTTTTATTACGATGATCTATGTTTTATTACGATGCTCTATGTTTTTATTATGATGATCTATGTTTTATTACGATGCTCTATGTTTTTATTACGATGATCTATGTTTTATTACGATGATCTATGTTTTTATTACGATGATCTATGTTTTATGATGTTTTTTCAGGGACCATGATGGAAATAAGTGCTTGCACTTTCTCATGTTTTTATCCCTTGGATGCTGTCTTTTACTCTACAATAAAAATCAATCAATCAATCATAGACGCTGAAGACACGTAGACACTAAAGACATAATGGACACTAAAGACACATACTGTAGACATAGTCAAATTGTAAAGCCCTTTTTCCTTTACATTTACCTTTTTACCATTCTCGTTAACGCCGCCTCCCCTGACAGCTGGTGCTGGACGACTCCGAGCGGATCAGCGCCACCCTGGGCAGCTTCAGTCCGCTGCTGCAGGACATCTCCACGGTGTGCCACACCGACGCCCTGGAGGAGAGGCTCGCCAGCGCCGAGTGCCAGGTTCACGCCATGCAGCAGAGCATCCTGGGACCCCTGGAGCAGCTGCTGCGGGCTGCTGCGGTATGATGACATCACAGCCCTTTGATCTGTCCGTCGTGAATGAATGAATGAAAACTTTATTAACAGATTGCAGAATGGGTACAGTACAGTACGGCTCAATACACACAATTGTTAAGGGGATGCAGACCAGAGAAAGACTTTCGTCTTGTTTACATCAGGGTCCCCCCGTGAGGAGAGCGGCTTTGTTGTTGTTGTTGTTGTTGTTGTTGTTGTTGTTGTTGTTGTTGTTGTTGTTGTTGTTTATAATACTAGTAATTATGATAGATGTTAGTTTTGTAGCACCTTTCCTACAAGAGGTGCAGCCCGAAATGCTTCACAGCAGGATACTAGACGTAAAAAAATTAGTATAAAATAGACAGGATCGAAGCAATGCAGAGAGTAAGAAAAGGGTGAAAGCAAAGCAGACAATAACGATATAAACATTGACTCACGCAGTTTATAAAACACGAGTCTTCCCTGTTAGACGGTCAGGTTCTCCCTGCTCTTCTCTGAACGTCGTCGTTCTCCCTCCTCTTCTCTTCAGGAGGTGGGGGCTATAGAGGCCGAGGTGAAGATGATGGAGAAGAATGTGACGAAGATCACAGCCATTCTATCCACGACGGACGCAGTGGACATCTCAGCGGACGAACACCTGCGCAACCGCCGGGTAGAACACAACACAACGACATAAAACACAAACACACACAACATAAAACACAACATGAAACATAAAACACAAACACAACAACATAAAACACAACACAATAAAACACAACACAACAACATAAAACACAACACAATAAAACACAACACAACAACATAAAACACAACACAACAACATAAAACACAACACAACAACATAAAACACAACATAAAACATAAAACACAACACAACAACATAAAACACAACACAACAACATAAAACACAACACAACAACATAAAACACAACACAACAACATAAAACACAACATAAAAACATAAAACACAACACAACAACATAAAACACAACATAAAAACATAAAACACAAACACACACGACAAAACATCCGGACCGTATTTTATTATTATTATTCTATTTTTAGGCTTATTTTATTCTTTATTCTTAGGCAATTTTTTTTTAAATTCTTATTCGTGACTTTGTTTTGTCTACCTAAATGTTTACTGTGAGCGATTTGTAGTGCCAAATTTCCCTCGGGATGATTAAAGTATTTCTATTATATTCTATTCTATTCTATTACATTTACATTTAGTCGTTTAGCTGATGCTTTTATCCAAAGCGACTTACAGGTTCAAGTAATCTATCTATCTATCTATCTATCTATCTATCTATCTATCTATCTATCTATCTATCTATCTATCTATCTATCTATCTATCTATCTATCTATCTATCTATCTATCTATCTATCTATCTATCTATCTATCTGTCTGTCTGTCTGTCTGTCTATCTATCTATCTATCTATCTATCTATCTATCTATCTATCTATCTATCTATCTATCTATCTATCTATCTATCTATCTATCTATCTATCTATCTATCTATCTATCTATCTATCTATCTATCTATCTATCTATCTATCTATCTATCTATCTACCTACCTACCTACCTACCTACCTACCTACCTACCTACCTACCTACCTACCTACCTACCTACCTACCTACCTACCTACCTACCTATCTATCTATCTATCTATCTATCTATCTATCTATCTATCTATCTATCTATCTATCTATCTATCTATCTATCTATCTATCTATCTATCTATCTATCTATCTATCTATCTATCTGTGAAGTGCCACAGAACAAGTGACACTTTTGGACAATGACATCCTGAGTCGTTCCTATATGACCAGTATAAATCTTTAAACTAAACTCTGGAAAGATAGCTCTATGATGGCTCTACTTATAAAAAATGGAACTGAGCCTTTAATGTCTGCATAGAAGGTGTCTGTGAGAGCAGGCCCGCAGTGGGGAGTTAACCTGAGGAATGTGGCCCTGAGGATGCAACAGCAGAGGAGAGAAAGCTGTAATGTTAACCCTTTCAGACGGGAAGGGTTGCGGGTTGAAAAACAGGGAGTCCTGAATCTATAGAGGGAAATCTTAAAAAACTATATAACAATTAAATGTTTAATGTGTACAGTAAAAGTTTTCATAAATGGCATGCTTATAATTAACTGTCATTAGAGAATAATACTAAAAGAATGATGGGTAAAAACTGTTTTCTGGAGGAGATCTTTTAGGAAGCTTGATAAGAAATCCTAGGGATGGCTTCGTGCCCGGTACCATGTCACGTGATCCCCACAGACAAAGCAGTTGTCTGTTCTGAAGGAATAAGGGACTTTCTGTTACTTAAAAACCACTAGGTAACGAGAAGTAACGTTAGTACCAAGAAGGAGGAGCTCATACGAATTACGTATTGTACTCTGGTTTGCTAAAACAAAAATGACATCCCTGTGACTTCACTGTGTTTAGACCAATCGGAAATATTGTAAGATGGATATAAAAGGGACGGTTGCCCTTTCAAGGGCCAGACTTTTTTGAGAGATGGAGATCCTGCTGCCAGACACGGGGCACAAGCCGTGCAGAGATGAGATGTTCTGTTTTCTGCTTATTTTAAACTGAATTGGGTGCTTTCCACTTCAGTCTCTTCTTGTAACTAGCTTTTTCTAATTAAAAATACCTCTTTATAAATATCCTTTGTATCCTTTCTTCACACCAGACGGCCGGACGGCCGGGTAAGCATGAAATGTGTTTTGCCTTGTAACTTCACCCTTTGCGTTTTGATTAAAAAGACGGGTAAGCATGGAGATGTATTTTTGCATTGTAACTTTACCAGTAATAATAATAATAATAATAATAATGATAATGTGCCTGTAATGTGCATGATTTATGATGTAAAAAACCTCCTGAGTAAGGCTTTAGCCAGACGGAGTATTAATGATGTAAAAACTTTAGAAGTGTGGCTTTATCCCTACGGAGTAAAAGGAGACATATGATTATGCATTAAGGCAAAATAGAATAAGTGGCTTTATCCCTAGCCATAATATGATTATGCATTAAGGACTAAAGGTGGATTCTGTATAATGGGATTATCAAGTAAAGCCATACAGTGATAATACGTGTAACGGATAAGGGAAATGGACCTCATCTAATTAAAGAGAGTCCGTCCCAGTGCAAATAAAATAAAAGATTCCGCAACTTCAATCACTCGACCTAAGGTCGATGACTGACGGGGGTCGGAACAGTGCATTCGCTGTCTCTTGTCGGTCAGTGGTAACAACAACATTTTGTAGACTCGTTTGGTTCTGCGTGTCAACCACTTCACAGGACGCTGTTTGATGTCAAGATAAGCAGACCAATGAGTTATTTTTTTTTTTTTTTTTTTTATATTTTTTTTTTATTATTGCAAAACAAAACTTATTAAAAGTCAGTACTCAACACACAATGTATAATGAAACTTTCAGTAAAGGTGGTTAAAATATATGCAAGTACAGAAACAGGATAAAACAAAAATAGTCAATAATAACATTTTAACCGTATACAGTGTATATCCAGCGAAGTTACAATTATATAAATGTTAGTATATAATATACCCCTAATACCTATTTTCTAAAACCCTACACACATATGCTCATATGCAGACCAATGAGTTATGAAGTTATCGATCTGACCTAAGAGATAGCGTGGGCATTCAACATGGCGTCCCTGGCGATGTGCATTTATACTAACCAAAATAGGTGCTAAACGGCCGAAAAAGAGAGGACTACTGTAAAAAGCCTCTGGAGTAAGATTAAATTACAGATTTGGCAAAAATTTAAGTAGAAAGCTCTACTGGCGACTCGAGTGGAAGGCTGTACTCGGGGATATCACAAATGAATAGAAAGCTCTATCTTGGTGATTAAAGCAACGTTTACTCACAACTAAAGGGTAACATAATGTTTATAGAGCTCTGGGGGAAGTTACAAGTGCAGCATAATTTCGTGCTTTGCCCACAGGAAGCGAACTGGCCCTACCCAAGACGAGAGCCAACTAGCCCAGAGACACTGTTTGTAAGGAGGGGAGACGATGTGAAGCGAAGTCAAAACGACCGTTCACAGAAAAGCGAGGGCTCCCTAGCCCAGAGACACTGTTTGTAAGGAGGGGAGACGATGTGAAGCGAAGTCAAAACGACCGTTCACAGAAAAGCGAGGGCTCCCTAGCCCAGAGACACTGTTTGTAAGGAGGGGAGACGATGTGAAGCGAAGTCAAAACGACCGTTCACAGAAAAGCGAGGGCTCCCTAGCCCAGAGACACTGTTTGTAAGGAGGGGAGACGATGTGAAGCGAAGTCAAAACGACCGTTCACAGAAAAGCGAGGGCTCCCTAGCCCAGAGACACTGTTTGTAAGGAGGGGAGACGATGTGAAGCGAAGTCAAAACGACCGTTCACAGAAAAGCGAGGGCTCCCTAGCCCAGAGACACTGTTTGTAAGGAGGGGAGACGATGTGAAGCGAAGTCAAAACGACCGTTCACAGAAAAGCGAGGGCTCCCTAGCCCAGAGACACTGTTTGTAAGGAGGGGAGACGATGTGAAGCGAAGTCAAAACGACCGTTCACAGAAAAGCGAGGGCTCCCTAGCCCAGAGACACTGTTTGTAAGGAGGGGAGACGATGTGAAGCGAAGTCAAAACGACCGTTCACAGAAAAGCGAGGGCTCCCTAGCCCAGAGACACTGTTTGTAAGGAGGGGAGACGATGTGAAGCGAAGTCAAAACGACCGTTCACAGAACCGGAAGCTAACTAGCACTACATCGGCTAACAAGCCAGTGCTAACACCCATGAGCTGGCCAGACGGAAGCTAACTAGCACTACATCGGCTAACAAGCCAGTGCTAACACCCATGAGCTGGCCAGACGGAAGCTAACTAGCACTACATCGGCTAACAAGCCAGTGCTAACACCCATGAGCTGGCCCTAGCCAGACGAGAGCCAACTAGCTCACCACAGGCTAACAAAGCCAGGAGCTAACAGCAGGCGAAGTAGCCGGAGCTAGCGACCAATGCTAGCTCAGGAGGAGCTGGCACAACCAAAGCTAGCACAAGAGAAGCTAGTTCGCATCTTGAGACATCTCAAAAGACTGGAGATCCCCGAAAGGGCCTCAATGGCGCAACGGATGGAAAGAGGAGTAAGGACCCCCGGTCAAGATCCAGGGGATAACATGGTGGAAAGACTGATCCCACAGGTGCGAGACGGGAGCATGTCTCTCAGTGTTGCAGCCGAATCAGTCATGAATGGAACACCCATGCAGGGATCATGCTTTCTGCTTGAAAAGCTATTCGGAGGAGTCCCAGGGGGTAACCTACTGGCAGCCCGATGCGCAGCATGGTCACAAGACCAGCTACGTATCGAGTGTAGGCTGTATGACCAAGTCATAATGCTATCTGACAAAAGGGGGGCCTCCCAGGAGCCTCCCCCGAAAACAACCAAGGAGAGAACAAGGAAGAGGAATTACCTATACCTACCTCCAGACGAGTGGGCCGCATTAACCCCAGAACAGCAAGCAGAAAGAAAGGCGACAAGGGAGGAATTCAAATCCCGGAAGAAGAATTACCTATACCTACCTCCAGACGAGTGGGCCGCATTAACCCCAGAACAGCAAGCAGAAAGGAAGGCAACAAGGGAGGAATTCAAATCCCGGAAGAAGAATTACCTATACCTACCTCCAGACGAGTGGGCCGCACTAACCCCCGAGCAGCAAGCAGAGATAAGGGCAACAAAGGGAGAAATTACCTTCTGGGGCCCTGACACATGACACTCAAGCTAGTGCAACCTGCACTTGACGGGAGAAACATGGGGGAGAAACTAACCCCAGAGCAGCAAGCAGAGATGAGGGCAACAAAGGGAGAAATTACCTTCGGGGGCCCTGACACGTGACACTCAAGCAAGTGCAAACTGCACTTGACATACCGCTCATCTGTCAAGAGGAAGAATATGTAGTGTTATTGTCATTTAGGAAGGAACATGACATAGAATACTACATGCATTTTGTATATATTTTAAGTATAATATGTAAAGATGTCCGTCCTTGCTCTAAACCCAGAGTAAAGTAAAGTGAATTTGTAATCTATTTCATTCAGAAGGGATTTCCTGACAGCAACCATTTGGTAGGTTAGCACCCTACCAACCATATCAGCTGCATGAGATGTACACTCACCAGCGCCTATGGGTAACAAATTGAGACTCTGCAAACTCTCATCGAGCTTAGCACCTTGACGCGGGGGGACAGAGCGAGCATCAGGGTCTCTGTATCCGACGGGCCTATCAGATTTGTGGAGACTTGGAAGCCTCAGCATACAGGACGCTGTGGTGCTTAGGCGGCCAAGTCGCTGGTTTATAGGTCTGTAAAAACGGATTGGAGGTTCCGGGGCTTAGAACATGAGTTCAAGTGAGTTGGGCTGTATACTGATTAAATAGGTATCAACAGCCGAAAGAATATTAACTGAAATAACTGCTGTCAGGTGTCTCTGGAGTAGAATTAGTTACAGATTTGAGTCAACCTTACTCAAGATTGGTCTTATCGGCAGAACCTCTCCAACCAAGACTCTTCCTAATGTTCGAGATCTGGAACACTGGTGACGTAGATGGTCTGCAGAGCGCAGCAGACAGCCAAAAGTATATTGGTAAAAAATCTATCAGGAACAAGAGAGGGTTGATAAGTAACGACTTGAAGTAGCGGTTACTCATGACTAAAAAGTTACGTAATGTTTTCTTACAGTCAAAAACGTAGAAGGTTCTACTCAAAGAAAGAATCACACTTAAAGTATATTTTTGTGATTACGGTAAAAAGGTTTACTCATGACTTGAAGTAACTAAATGCTTACTTAAAGTCAGAACTTAAGTAGAAAAAACTCTACTTTGTGAATAGCAGGCTGAAATAGCCATTGCGAATAGCAGGCTGAAATAGCCATTGCGAATAGCAGGCTGAAATAGCCATTGCGAATAGCAGGCTGAAATAGCCATTGCGAATAGCAGGCTGAAATAGCCATTGCGAGCAGGCTGAAATAGCCATTGCGAACAGGACGAGGCTACTCACATGATTAGACAGGTATATGATAACCTTGGACATGCCGGAAGTAGGAGGATGTTGGTATACCTGAGAACTAACAACATTCTCATACATAAAGCCAAACAAAGAGCGATAACAGTCCGAAAGGCCTGTGAACAATGTGCGCTGGTAAAGGTGCGCTGGTAAAGGGACAAAACCTGAACCAGTGCCGCATTCTTAGACAGGGGGGGGGGGGTCTCCCGGAGTCAGCGGACGACGCAGCGAATGGCAAGAAGGAATATACTGACTCAGGTCAGAAATCGGAAATGGAGGAAGACCGGGATAGGTCAAGCTCCAGAGCATCCTCAAGGTCCTCATCTAGACCTCCCAGACCTCCCAGACCTCCCAGACCTCCCAGACCTCCCAGACCTCCTAGACCTCCCAGACCGGACAGAGAGACATCGGCCTGGACCCAGGTTACAGGGCGACGAGAGCCCTGAATGGACCTGAAAGAGAGAAAAGGAATGAGTCCCCTGTGGACTGTATCTGTGATGTCCTGCGAGGCCTACAGACAGGGTCACAAGACCAGGCCAACCACACTTCAATAGAGGACTGCTGCTACAATTCTCGGGGATCCGTGGGGGTCGCCCGAGAAGTGACAAATCAACCTACCTCAAACTATGGGAGAGATCCAAGAGGTCAGAGGGGGCGACCCCAAGATGACCAAGATGACCAAGATGACCAAGGTGACCAAGATGACCAAGGTGACCAAGATGACCAAGACGACAACAGCCTGGGTGCATTGGCCGGGAACAACAGATGCAAGTCTTCCCGCCGGATACCAAGCAACAACGTGACCCCTATCCTGTCGAGCCGTCCAGCCAGGGAACAACAGATGCAAGTCTTCCCGCCGGCTACCAGGGTAACAAGGTACCGAGATGCTAGAGGGGGTGTGGAGAGTCACAGCCACGTGACCCCACAATCGCCATCTCGTCCCCCAGTACAGACGCTATTAAGACAATGGAAAATGACCGCCCAGAATGACAGAGTGGGTGTGAAGTGCCACAGAACAAGTGACACTTTTTGACAATGACATCCTGAGTCGTTCCAATATAGCCGTATATACCTATTTTTCACATGTAATTATATGCTTCATTATTCAATTGATGATGGACAATGATCTCCCAGAATGACAGAGTGGGTGTAAAGTGTCACAAAACAAGTGACACCTTTTGAAATAGACATCCTGATTCGTTCCAATACAGCCCTATATATCTATTTTTCACATGTAATCATATGCTTCATTTTTCCATTATTCAATTGACGATGGACAATGACCTCACAGGATGGCAGAGTGGGTGTGAAGTGCCACAGAACAAGTGACACTTTTGGACAATGACATCCTGAGTCGTTCCTATATGACCAGTATAAATCTTTAAACTAAACTCTGGAAAGATAGCTCTATGATGGCTCTACTTATAAAAAATGGAACTGAGCCTTTAATGTCTGCATAGAAGGTGTCTGTGAGAGCAGGCCCGCAGTGGGGAGTTAACCTGAGGAATGTGGCCCTGAGGATGCAACAGCAGAGGAGAGAAAGCTGTAATGTTAACCCTTTCAGACGGGAAGGGTTGCGGGTTGAAAAACAGGGAGTCCTGAATCTATAGAGGGAAATCTTAAAAAACTATATAACAATTAAATGTTTAATGTGTACAGTAAAAGTTTTCATAAATGGCATGCTTATAATTAACTGTCATTAGAGAATAATACTAAAAGAATGATGGGTAAAAACTGTTTTCTGGAGGAGATCTTTTAGGAAGCTTGATAAGAAATCCTAGGGATGGCTTCGTGCCCGGTACCATGTCACGTGATCCCCACAGACAAAGCAGTTGTCTGTTCTGAAGGAATAAGGGACTTTCTGTTACTTAAAAACCACTAGGTAACGAGAAGTAACGTTAGTACCAAGAAGGAGGAGCTCATACGAATTACGTATTGTACTCTGGTTTGCTAAAACAAAAATGACATCCCTGTGACTTCACTGTGTTTAGACCAATCGGAAATATTGTAAGATGGATATAAAAGGGACGGTTGCCCTTTCAAGGGCCAGACTTTTTTGAGAGATGGAGATCCTGCTGCCAGACACGGGGCACAAGCCGTGCAGAGATGAGATGTTCTGTTTTCTGCTTATTTTAAACTGAATTGGGTGCTTTCCACTTCAGTCTCTTCTTGTAACTAGCTTTTTCTAATAAAAAATACCTCTTTATAAATATCCTTTGTATCCTTTCTTCACACCAGACGGCCGGACGGCCGGGTAAGCATGAAATGTGTTTTGCCTTGTAACTTCACCCTTTGCGTTTTGATTAAAAAGACGGGTAAGCATGGAGATGTATTTTTGCATTGTAACTTTACCAGTAATAATAATAATAATAATAATAATAATAATGATAATGTGCCTGTAATGTGCATTATTTATGATGTAAAAAACCTCCTGAGTAAGGCTTTAGCCAGACGGAGTATTAATGATGTAAAAACTTTAGAAGTGTGGCTTTATCCCTACGGAGTAAAAGGAGACATATGATTATGCATTAAGGCAAAATAGAATAAGTGGCTTTATCCCTAGCCATAATATGATTATGCATTAAGGACTAAAGGTGGATTCTGTATAATGGGATTATCAAGTAAAGCCATACAGTGATAATACGTGTAACGGATAAGGGAAATGGACCTCATCTAATTAAAGAGAGTCCGTCCCAGTGTAAATAAAATAAAAGATTCCGCAACTTCAATCACTCGACCTAAGGTCGATGACTGACGGGGGTCGGAACGGTGCATTCGCTGTCTCTTGTCGGTCAGTGGTAACAACAACATTTTGTAGACTCGTTTGGTTCTGCGTGTCAACCACTTCACAGGACGCTGTTTGATGTCAAGATAAGCAGACCAATGAGTTATGAAGTTATCGATCTGACCTAAGAGATAGCGTGGGCATTCAACACTATCTATCTATCTATCTATCTATCTATCTATCTATCTATCTATCTATCTATCTATCTATCTATCTATCTATCTATCTATCTATCTATCTATCTATCTATCTATCTATCTATCTATCTATCTATCTATCTACCTACCTACCTACCTACCTACCTACCCCTCTCTCTCTCTCTCTCTCTCTCTCTCTCTCTCTCTCTCTCTCTCTCTCTCTCTCTCTCTCTCTCTCTCTCTCTCTCTCTCTCTCTCTTTAGACTTTGACTTTTCTACATCTGTGTTCCTTCTTCCCCGCCACGTCAGGTGATCATGGCCAACCTGCAGGCGATGCAGAGGACGGTCCAGGAGATGGAGGCTCTCAGAGGGCAGCTGGGCCTCCCGCCCGGAGCGGAGGAGAACCTGGCCTTCTACACCAGAGCCAGCCTCCTCCTTGAGCCCCTCCAGGCGCTGGAGCTGCTGACCCAGACCCAGGCCGCCACGTTGCAGGTCGGAAAGCGAGACCCATATAGCGAACAGCTCGATGAAACTCTCCAGGTACACACTGCACCTTGAGAGAGGTTCATATGCATCATATTATAAGAGAAAATGTAGGCGTTCCACCAGAGTGGCTCAGAGTGCAGGGTCAGGCCTGGACCAAGTAGGTGTCCACTGCCTTGCTCAAGGACACTTCAACCAGGGATGGAAAAATTATGAAAATATAAATACAGAAAATACACTATATATATATATATATATATATATATATATATATATATATATATATATATATATATATATATATATATATATATATATATATATATATATATACATATATATATACATATATTTATATATATATATATCGCTCCTGGCAGGACAAAACCTCCTAACTCCATATTTTCTTTTTTCTTTTTTTATCAACTCAGTAGATCATCCTCCATGTGTGTGTGGTTTTACAAAGTCTACACAATGGGAAAGCATTAAACCAATCATCTGTCTAAACCTTGTAACTCTATTCGCCCTCAAATCTGTGTTAGTTTTTTTCATCTGCTGAAAAGTTGGGTTTTTGGAGTTATGAGGTTTTGTCCCGCCAGGTAGTGCTGCATGCATGCTTAACCCTTTCACTGCGACAATACACAGAAGGTTAACCCTTTCACTGCCACACGACAGCTAACCGTCGGTAGTGTGATAGTAAAGGGTTAACCTTCTGTAGTGTGGCAGTGAAAGGGTTAAGAGGAACAGCTCCAAGCCTTTGAAGCTCTGTGCGGCTCAAAACGAGAGAGAGAGCGTGGTCTCATCTCAGTTAACGAGACATAGATTGAAAAGTATCCGCCCGATTTGTACAAGTGATGGCTTATTCACTGTACTTTCATATCATGTAAAAGAAATCCAATTAAAATAAAATAATAATAAAAAGATTGCTCAACAAGACCCACATAATGGTCACATAATGTCAATTTGTGTGAAAACGTTATTTGTTTTTTTTCTCCCCTTTAAATCAATATTTCATAGACTTGTCTGTCGCTTCATGCTAATAACCCCAGTGTGATCATATTGCTGCTAACCCCTGTCACTGAGCAGGAGGACCTTGAAGCATGCCGTTCAGAGGAGGAGGAGGAGGAGGAGGAAGAGGAGGAGGCGGAGGAGGAGGAGGAAGAGGAGGAAGAAGAGGAGGAGGAAGAGGATGAAGAGGAGGAGGAGGAGGATGATGATGATGATGATGAGCGTCCGCTCTCGTCGTCCTCTGACACACTAACGTGCAGTTACCCAGAGGTAAAGATCTAACCATGAGTCCCAACGCAGGACAGAACAGCTCAGTACCACGAGAACTCTGGGTCCGTCAGGTTAATGTCACATTCAAGTAGAGCGAGTCAGAAGGAAGCTTTGTTCCATGAAGCGTGTCGAAGTGTCCTTGAGCAAGACACTTAACCCCTAACTGCTCCTGATGAGCAGGTTGGCAACTTCCTTGCCGTCGGTGTGTGAGTGTGTGAGTGAATGGGGTAAAAATGTGAGGAACAAATTGTAAAGCGCTTTTGGATAAAAGCTGCTATATAAATACAGCCATTTACCATTAACCATTTACCATGCAAGGTGCCAAACTGCTCACCGGGAGCAGTTAGGGGTTAAGTATCTTTTGCTCAATGGTGGTACAATGGTCAATTATTTATACAATAGCTGGTGCCATGGTAAAACTAAAATGACCATCAAACTACCGTGATACCTTTTAAGGTCTGTCCAAAACTATGCCACTCACTGGAAATAGCTTCCAGTTGTTTATTCAATGCATGTTGAACGTAATAACTCAAATAGCTTTCACTCTAATTGTTTCAAATGTGTGATTCGTGATCCCTAAGAGAAAGAAGTTAAGAACCCTATTTATTTTGGTGACCCAATGACCTTTCCTCTAGTGCCTCACACGTGCATGCACACACGCACACACACACACACACACACGCACGCATGCACACACACACATGCACACATGCACACACACACACACACACACACACACACACACACGCACGCACGCATGGACACACACACACACACACACACACACACACACACACACACACACACACACACACACACACACACACACGCACACACACACACACACAGAGGTGTACAAGCCCTTATCCCATGCATGTACACATAGATGATACACAAACACTCTCAGACAAAGATGTCACCCCTTAGGAACCTTTACTGTCACAAGCACAGTGTGTGTGCTTGAGTATGTGAGTGAGTGAGTGTGTTTGTACACGTTAGGGCTGTCCCCGACTAAGGATTTGGATGGTCGACTATGATTGGCCAAAATTTGCCATTAGTCGACTATTGGTCGACAAAAAAATTATAATAATAATAAAAAAATAAGTATAAGATTTATAATATTTTTTACATTATTATTAGTGTGGGTGACCTGGCGAAGCCAGGTTGCCACCCACACTGTTGTTCTTGTTACTCTTTTTATTCTTTATTCTTTATTCCACCGATTTTGCCAACACCACTCGTGCCAGAGTGTTCGCGCCCCATACACTTGAAAGGTATCAAAACGACCGGCCTGCCTATGGCAACAGCGGTATTCTAACTCGTAAAGTTTCACCGCACCGTCTGGCTACGAATCGACTTTAAACGGTAAAATTTCGGCCCCATTGGAAATGCATTGCAATTTAGAGTGCGAGATCTGAAATAATCTTTTTTCCCCTACCTTGGGTGAATTGCGAGTGTGATCTCAATTTTGGACGTAGAAATAAAACAAACACATCAAAACGATGACACGGCTGTCAGCCCGCTCACAAAAGAAAAATAAATGGAATTGGACATTTCTATCTCAACTGACGACCATTTGTTTGAAGGTTCTCCTCTCCATTGACCGCCATGCAATCGCACACTAGGAATTTCTTTTTTCACACTATTTTTTAGCCTTCTGTTCCGATCGCCGAAGGAGTGCCACAATATCGCACGAATGCCACAATATCGCACACAACCCTTCGCCTACTCATTGTAGTGCTTCTGTGCGCGTCACAACACTTCATCTCTTATAGTTTTCTTTTAATCAACGTGACAATGCAGTCATGCATCTGCCTCCATAGAAATGCATTGGATAGAAAATGCAAGTCATAGTGATTGCTTCACCTGTGTGGCTCGTGGCTCACTCATGATTGGTTCAGCTGTGTGGCTCGTGGCTGAGCTGCCAATGACCTCATCCACTTTAACCCATCATTGCCCATCACTGTGTTGCAGTACTGAATTGCTGGACAGCGCCCTCTGTCTTGCGGGTGTCATTGTACTCAGTAGTAGCCCCCTTAGGCCACACCCCCTCAGTGTATCTCTTGAACCGTTTGTCGTAGAGACTTGCGGATTGTGCCATTGGTCGATGTTGACCACCTTTCATTGGTCGATGTTGACCACTCCCCCGATCCTTAGACCACGCCCCCTTATGCCACACCCCCTCAGTGTATCTCTTGAACCGTTTGTCGTAGAGACTTGTGGATTGTGCCATTGTACTCGGTGTAATAGTGTAATAGTGTGTAATAGTGTAATAGTGTGTAATAGTGTAATAGTGTAATAGTGTGTAATAGTGTAATAGTGTAATAGTGTAATAGTGTGTAATAGTGTGTAATAGTGTAATAGTGTAATAGTGTAATATAGTGTAATAGTGTAATAGTGTATTAGTGTGTAATAGTGTAATAGTGTGTAATAGTGTAATAGTGTAATAGTGTGTAATAGTGTGTAATAGTGTAATAGTGTAATAGTGTAATAGTGTGTAATAGTGTGTAATAGTGTAATAGTGTAATAGTGTAATAGTGTAATAGTGTGTAATAGTGTGTAATAGTGTAATAGTGTGTAATAGTGTAATAGTGTAATAGTGTGTAATAGTGTAATAGTGTGTAATAGTGTGTAATAGTGTAATAGTGTAATAGCGTGTAATAGTGTAATAGTGTAATAGTGTATTAGTGTGTAATAGTGTAATAGTGTGTAATAGTGTAATAGTGTAATAGTGTGTAATAGTGTGTGTAATAGTGTAATAGTGTGTAATAGTGTAATAGTGTAATAGTGTGTAATAGTGTAATAGTGTGTAATAGTGTAATAGTGTGTAATAGTGTAATAGTGTAATAGCGTGTAATAGTGTAATAGTGTGTAATAGTGTAATAGTGTAATAGTGTGTAATAGTGTAATAGTGTGTAATAGTGTAATAGTGTAATAGTGAAATAGTGTAATAGTGTGTAATAGTGTGTAATAGTGTAATAGTGTGTAATAGTGTAATAGTGTAATAGTGTATAATAGTGTAATAGTGTGTAATAGTGTAATAGTGTGTAATAGTGTAATAGTGTAATAGCGTGTAATAGTGTAATAGTGTATTAGTGTGTAATAGTGTAATAGTGTGTAATAGTGTGTAATAGTGTAATAGTGTGTAATAGTGTAATAGTGAAATAGTGTAATAGTGTGTAATAGTGTAATAGTGTGTAATAGTGTAATAGTGTAATAGCGTGTAATAGTGTAATAGTGTAATAGTGTATTAGTGTGTAATAGTGTAATAGTGTGTAATAGTGTAATAGTGTGTAATAGTGTGTAATAGTGTAATAGTGTGTAATAGTGTAATAGTGTAATAGTGTGTAATAGTGTAATAGTGTGTAATAGTGTAATAGTGTGTAATAGTGTCATAGTGTAATAGCGTGTAATAGTGTATTAGTGTGTAATAGTGTAATAGTGTGTAATAGTGTAATAGTATAATAGTGTGTAATAGTGTAATAGTGTAATAGTGTGTAATAGTGTAATAGTGTAATAGTGTATTAGTGTGTATTAGTGTGTAATAGTGTAATAGTGTAATAGTGTAATAGTGTGTAATAGTGTGTAATAGTGTAATAGTGTGTAATAGTGTAATAGTGTAATAGTGTGTAATAGTGTAATAGTGTAATAGTGTGTAATAGTGTAATAGTGTGTAATAGTGTAATAGTGTAATAGTGTGTAATAGTGTAATAGTGTAATAGTGTGTAATAGTGTAATAGTGTAATAGTGTGTAATAGTGTAATAGTGTGTAATAGTGTAATAGTGCTATGCGACTTGCGGGTTGTGTCGTTGCACTCAGTAGGGATATCCTCTTTGATTGGTCTATGTTGACCACTCCCCCGATCCTTAGGCCGCGCCCCCTTTTTGTATCCTTTGAACCGTTTGTCATAGAGACTCGCGAGAGACCCTCTCCCCCGTTGGCCGGCGGTGCACAGGCGTCACCCACACTTTCACAATTTCCCCCGCGCGGAATTGTCTAGTTATTATTATTATTATTATTATTATTATTATTATTATTATTATTATTATTATTATTATTATTATTATTTTTTTTTTTTTTTTTTTTTTTTTTTTTTTTATCATTCCATTTGGGCTGTGGGGGTGCTTAATGTCTGAAGGAGTCGACGGAAGGCTTCTTGTCCTCTGCAAAAGCATGCAATTGGTCCACTGATGGATACATCTTGATATTTGTCTAGTCTAGTGTGTTCATTAGACGGGTGAAATCCTCTTTCAGTGCCTCTGTGCCTGTTTTCTTAGGCAGTTAGCCTCTGGTATGCGTGCCATTAGTGTTAGCCACGCTTCTAGGCCTATTTTCTTTTGGAAAGAATGATTAAAAAAAATTATAATAATTATAAATATATATATATTTTTTTGTATTCGACTAAGAGGTTGGCTAGTCGACTACGGCTCATTTCGACCGACTAATCGACTAATAGGGGTCAGCCCTAGCACACATGCATATTTATGGCTGCTCTGTCTAACAGGACCCAGGTGATGAAACCCTGAGAGAGGAGCTGGTCGAGACAGAGAGCGACGAGGACAGAGACCACCTTCCTGGGGACCAGGTACCTATCTAGGGTGTAGACTACCCTACTGTCAGTCTGGGAAGGGTGTAGACTACCCTACTGTTGGTCTGGGGAGGGTGTAGACTACCCTACTGTCTGTCTGGGGAGGGTGTAGACTACCCTACTGTCTGTCTGTCTGGGGAGGGTGTAGACTACCCTACTGTCTGTCTGTCTGTCTGGGGAGGGTGTAGACTACCCTACTGTCTGTCTGGGGAGGGTGTAGACTACCCTACTGTTGGTCTGGGGAGGGTGTAGACTACCCTACTGTCAGTCTGGGGAGGGTGCAGACTACCCTACTGTCAGTCTGGGGAGGGTGCAGACTACCCTACTGTCTGTCTGGGGAGGGTGTAGACTACCCTACTGTCTGTGTGGGGAGGGTGTAGACTACCCTACTGTCTGTGTGGGGAGGGTGTAGACTACCCTACTGTCTGTCTGGGGAGGGTGTAGACTACCCTACTGTCGGTATGGGGAGGGTGTAGACTACCCTACTGTCAGTCTGGGGAGGGTGTAGACTACCCTACTGTCGGTATGGGGAGGGTGTAGACTACCCTACTGTCAGTCTGGGGAGGGTGTAGACTACCCTACTGTCTGTCAGTCTGGGGAGGGTGTAGACTACCCTACTGTCGGTCTGTCTGGGGAGGGTGTAGACTACCCTACTGTCGATCTGGGGAGGGTATAGACTACCCTACTATCTGTCTGTCTGGGGAGGGTGTAGACTACCATACTGTCTGTCTGGGGAGGGTGTAGACTACACTACTGTCAGTCTGGGGAGGGTGTAGACTACACTACTGTCAGTCTGGGGAGGGTGTAGACTACCCTACTGTCAGTCTGGGGAGGGTGTAGACTACCCTACTGTCTGTCTGGGGAGGGAGTAGACTACCCTACTGTCGGTCTGGGGAGGGTGTAGACTACCCTACTGTCTGTGTGGGGAGGGTGTAGACTACCCTACTGTCGGTCTGGGGAGGGTGTAGACTACCCTACTGTCGGTATGGGGAGGGTGTAGACTACCCTACTGTCAGTCTGGGGAGGGTGTAGACTACCCTACTGTCTGTCGGTCTGGGGAGGGTGTAGACTACCTTACTGTCAGTCTGGGGAGGGTGTAGACTACCTTACTGTCTGTCTGGGGAGGGTGTAGACTACCATACTGTCTGTCTGTCTGTCTGTCTGGGGAGGGTGTAGACTACCCTACTGTCTGTCTGGGGAGGGTGTAGACTACCCTACTGTCTGTGTGGGGAGGGTGTAGACTACACTACTGTCAGTCTGTGGAGGGTGTAGACTACCCTACTGTCAGTCTGGGGAGGGTGTAGACTACCCTACTGTCAGTCTGGGGAGGGTGTAGACTACCCTACTGTCAGTCTGGGGAGGGTGTAGACTACCCTACTGTCGGTCTGGGGAGGGTGTAGACTACCCTACTGTCTGTGTGGGGAGGGTGTAGACTACCCTACTGTCGGTCTGGGGAGGGTGTAGACTACCCTACTGTCTGTGTGGGGAGGGTGTAGACTACCCTACTGTCGGCCAAGGAGGGTTGTGGTCTGTTGTGGGGGGATGAGTCCAAATGTCCTGTCTGTCTATCTGTAGAGACCGGCCACGCTCACAACACTGACAGCGGTTCTCTTGGGGTCTTTGTAACGTCCTCATAGGCACAGAGGTCAGCGGACACGGGGAGTGGACCCGCACCTGTGACGAGTGGATCAGCAGCTACAGGTCCTGGACCAGCGCGCATGGAGACCAAAGCTGTAACATGGGCGCATGGTGAGGTTATTGATTGAAACTAGTCCTGTAGCCATGACAACCGAGCCGGTTGCTCAGGACAGCCGCCTGTGCCGCGGCTTCCGGACACAAACGGGACACAAGGTGTCCTGGAAGCCTGATTGCTTTTACCAACGCGTTCGTGTTTCCGCGTCTCTGATTGGCCAGGTCATGTGACATGTAGGCCCAATCGTGGGACCGCAAGTTTCTACACTGGTTAAGCTTAGGCGCTCTTTCGAAGTTGGTTAAGGTTAGAGTTTGTCTTAGAGCAGGGCGATAGAACGCCTGCCCTGATTCCAAACTCTAACCGCAACCAACTGCGAAAGAGTCGCCTAAGCTTAACCAGTGATAAACTAGGCCTTAGGTAGTTTGCAGGCTGTTCGACCCGGAAATAGGCGCAGAACTTGCCGTCCCACGATTGGCGCACATGTCACATGACCTGGCCAATCAGAGCGCAAAACGGGAACCCGGAAACACGAACGCGTTGGTAAAAGCATAGACGCGACCTGGAAGGAAGGTGTGGTCAGTGAGTCGCTATGTATCCCATAGTGCTTTGCATTTTATCGCGAGGGCGTCCTCTCTACACGAGGGACTGGGATCATGGGGCCGAATGAATTGGTTTCTATTGGAGTCTGACGCCGAAAATAATGACAAATATCTCAACGTCCACGAGGAATAGTTTTCTAGTTACACAGAGGAGTTGTGTTGAAAAGGACATAATTATTATGGAAAAGGAGGTTTGTGTGTGTCTGCATGGGGGACAGTAGACTGTAGGTCGACTCCTTGCTGTTGGAAGGCTTCAGATTAACCCTTTCACTGCCACACGACAGAAGGTTAGCCCTTTCACTGCCACACGACAGCCGGTTAACCCTTTCACTGCCACACGACAGAAGGTTAGCCCTTTACTATCACACAACCGACGGCGATGCTCCGTCATTAGCGTCATTAGCTCCGCAAATGCGGAGCTAATGACGCTAATGATGGAGCATCGCCGTCGGTTGTGTGATAGTAAAGGGCTAACCCTTCTGTATTGTCACAGTGAAAGGGTTAACCGGCTGTCGTGTGGCAGTGAAAGGGTTATTAACCAGCCTAAAAACAAACTGCTCAGCATTATTGCCCATTGTGATGTCACAAGAAGGACACAAGCAATAAAATCTGCATTAATTAACATAGTAGCTGTGCTTTTTTGGAGTCGGGAACACTGCCTGCCTGCCTAGTGTACTGTCCCGTTTGTGAAGGCGTGGGGCAGCCAGGCCGAGGGGCGGGGGGTTAATGAATTTAAAATGTGGTGCGTCGCTACAGCAACCAGACACACTGTGTTCCATACAAGAGAAGAAAGAACTGCTGGAAAAATAATAATAAATAATGAAAAGTTTCTTCCACAGATTCAAGGACGGTTTGAATTTATTGTTGAAAACGCACATAATACAGTATGTCCCCATGAGATTAGATTAGATTAGATTCAAAGGTATACGGCACAAGTACAGTACAACGAAAATAAGTTTGGCATCCAACCAGAGTGCACATGTAACAGTAAAGTGCAACAGTAATATACAACGTACAGGTGATTAAACTGGGTATAAAATATATTAATGAGTACTACTGAGTAATAGTGCTAATCACATGTATGTACAGAGTTGTAGTATTAATATGTACAGTGATACAGGTATAAAGACACTGTGGTAGTAAGTCGTACTGGCCAGCAGCGTAACTAGTGAGAGTAGGTAAGAGATATGTACAGATATAGATATAGTATCTACAGATGTGTAAAAAGGATTATAATATATTCCGACAGATGTGGATAGATATATATATATACGGTAAGAATAAATATATATATACGTATATATATAATAATTATGGATATATATATACGGTATATAAAGCATTATTGTACATGCTATCATACAGAGTTTGTCTAGGTTCAGAACATCTTTGGCTGTTGTCACACCGCCTTGCCCTCTCCTTGGTCCCTCCTCCTAGATGGGATCCTGGCGGTTACACACCAAGAAACACTCAAACAACCACGTCCACCAGGGGGCGACAGACATCTCTCTGGGACCGCAGACCCTTGGCACCATCTGGTGAGTGTGGCTGAACACTAACTATAACTGCATTCCTGGTTTGTGTGAGATATACTTGTTAACCTTATGTATTGTCACAGTGAAAGGGTTAACCCTCTGTAGTGTGATAGTAAAGGGTTAACCTTCTGTAGTGTTGTACATTTACATTTACATTTAGTCATTTAGCTGACGCTTTTATCCAAAGCGACTTACAAGTTCTGTACGACAAGCCATCAGGAAGAGCACAACTCTATCAGCTGAGTAACAATGTTCATCAAAGTGTTGAGTGCTACAGTGTAGGTTAGTTTATTAGGACAAGTGCATGACAGTATGGTTCGTTTTTTTTTTTTTTTTTTTTAATTCAGATAATGGTTGAAGAAGTGCGTCTTTAGTCGACGGCGAAAGATTGGACGTGTTTCGGCTGTCCTAACTGGGGTGGGTAGTTCATTCCACCATTGTGGGGCAAGGACTGAGAATAGGCGACTTCTCTTTGATGACCCTCCCGGAGCTTGGATAGGAGTAGGTCTGAGGCGGCCAGAAGATGCAGAGCGTAGGGGTCTTGAGGGTGTGTAGTTAGAGACCATTGACCGGAGGTAGGCGGGAGCAGTTCCCTTTGCCGCACGGTATGCTAGGTCGAGGGCCTTGAAGCGGATTCGTGCAGCAATGGGGAGCCAGTGCAGGTCCCTAAGAAGTGGGGTGACATGGGCCGACTTCGGTAGGTTTGAGATCAGGCGGGCCGCTGCGTTCTGAATGAGTTGAAGAGGCTTAGTGGCAGTGGCCGGGAGGCCAGCGAGCAGTGCGTTGCAGTAGTCGAGGCGGGAGATGACTGTTGATTGGACGAGGAGTTGGGTGGCTTCTTTTGTCAGGAAGGGGCGTATCCTTCTGACGTTGCTCAGGAGGAATCGGCAGGTTCTGGTTGTCGCTGCGATGTGAGCAGAGAAGTTCAACTGGTCATCGAGGACAACACCAAGGTTCTTGGCGGTCGGGGACGCGGTCACAGCTGCATTCTCGACTGTGATGGAAAGGTCGGTCAGGGGGGAGGATTTGGCCGGCAGGTGGAGCAATTCTGTTTTGCTTAGGTTCAGTTTGAGGTGGTTGGTCGTCATCCAGGCGGAGATGTCGGACAGACAGGCCGAGATCCGCTCAGAGACGTGGATATCTGAGGGAGGGAAGGAGAGGAAGAGTTGAGTATCGTCGGCATAACAGTGGTAGGAGAAGCCATGAGACGTGATAATGTTACCCAGTGATTTAGTGTAGAAGGAGAAGAGAAGGGGTCCTAAAACCGAGCCCTGGGGGACACCAGTCCGCAGGGGGCGGGTGGCCAACAGGGTCCCTCTCCATGACACTTGGTAGGAGCGGTCATTGAGGTATGATGACAACCATGTCAGCGCAGAGCCAGCCACTCCCATTCCTGCGAGGGCCGCGAGGAGGATCTGGTGGTTGACTGTGTCGAAGGCTGCAGATAGATCTAGGAGAATCAGGACAGAGGAGAGGCCTTTCGCTTTTGCTAAGTGAAGTGCCTCTGTGACCGCAATGAGGGCTGTCTCTGTGGAGTGACCAGTCCTGAAGCCTGACTGATTAGGGTCTAGGAGGTCATTCTGTAAGAGATAAGCAGTAAGTTGGTTGGATACAGCACGTTCAAGTGTTTTAGAAAGGAAGGAGAGAAGAGAGACAGGATGGTAGTTGCCTATGACGGTAGGGTTCAGGGATGGTTTTTTTATGAGGGGCGTGACTCTGGCTTGTTTTAGGGAGGTGGGGACCACCCCCGAGTTGAGTGAGGAGTTGATGGTTGCAGTTAGGAATGGGAGGATGTCTGGTGCTATGGACTGGAGGAGTGGGGAAGGTAGCCGGTCCAGCTGGCATGTAGTCGGACGGTTCGACGTTACCAGTGTCAGGGTCTCGGCTTCTGTAATGGGAGAGAAAGATGACAGAGTGAAGGATGAGGTTCTCGATTCAGCATTTGGAATGGGTGGGGGTTGGGAGAAGGAGCTGCGGATGTTCTCCACTTTTTCCTCAAAGAAGATCGCAAAGTCTTCGGCAGAGAAAGATGAGGGGGGGGGGGGTGGGGGGGGGAGTGAGGAGGGAGGACATGGTAGCATGCAGTTTGCGAAGATTCTTGGCAGAGGCCTCGATCCTATGGTGAAAGAAAGAAGCTTTGGCATTAGTAATGGTTTTGGAGAATGTTAACAAGAGGTTGTGATATGTGTCGATGTCAGCAGTGAGGCGTGACTTTCTATACTTCCTTTCAGCTGCTCTCAGGACCTGTCTTTGTTCTCTCACTGGATCTGTCAGCCATGGACTGGGTGGGGAACGGCGGGCAGGTTTCTCAACGAGGGGACAGAGCTTGTCGAAGGAGGTTGCAAGGGCTGAGAGGAGGGTGGAGGTTGCCATCTCTGTGGAGAGAGCAGAGAAGGTGTCACTCAAAGGTAGAGTGGATAGTATGTCAGAGGAGAGGGTGGAGGGGGATAGGGAGGGCAGGTTGCGTCTGAGTGAGACGGTTTGAGTTGGGGTGAAGACCTTTCGGTTAAGCATGAGAGTTAGTGAGAAGGATATGAAGGAATGGTCAGATACATGTAGGGGAGTTACCGTGGTGTTAATGATGCTGGAGTTACGGGAAAATATGAGATCCAAGGAGTTGCCTGCTTTGTGGGTGGGAGGCATGGCAGTGGGAGTCAGGTCAAATGATTGTAGGAGGGAGACTACTATGACTGACTGAGATGAGTCAGGCAGGTTGAAGTCGCCCAATAGAAGGAGAGGGGTACCATCTTCCGGTAAGGAGCTTAGAAGCATGTCCAGCTCATCTGTGAAGTGATCGAGCGGACCTGGAGGGCGGTAGAGTGTAACAATGGTGAGATTGAAAGGATTTGAGACAGATACTGCATGATATTCAAAAGAGGAGAGTGACAGTGCTGGGAGGGGTGTTAAGTTTGCAGTCCATGAAGGAGATGTCATGAGGCCAGTGCCTCCACCCCGCCTGGAAGGTCGAGGTGTGTGAGTGAAGTTATAGTTTGTAGATAATGCTGCAGGTGTTGATGAGTTATTGGGGGTTATCCAGGTCTCAGTTAGAGCCAGGAGCTGCAGATTTTGACTATGGGCGTAGGCAGTAATGAAGTCAGCTTTCTTGACTGCTGATTGACAATTCCATAGGCCTCCCTGTACTGTGACAGGTGTATTAGTGGCTGTAGGAGGGTAGGATAGATTAGCCGGGTTGCTAGCAAACTGCCGTGGGTGGGTTGAGTCTGTTCTGGGGGAGCAGATTGTGGATATGAGACACATTGTGGTGTCAAGAGTGGCAGGGAGGAAGTAGAGAAATAGCAGAGTGGGAGGGAAAGGGAGATTTTTCAGAGTGGAGTGTAAAATAGGATTATGATGTACTTAGCACTGGGTGTATCCCTGGATTCCTCTGTGGATAACTCCAGGAAAACTCCTCTTTGTCCCTCTTCGTTTCTCGACGCTTCGCTGACGCTAAGCCAGCAGGCCTTTAAATCCCTATCACTAATTAGTGCTTTCTAACACCTGGCCCTTAATGGGTCACTTAAGGAAACAAAATGGCCGCTTTAAACACGCCCCTTAATCAAGTCAGCTGGTCAAGTCAGCAATCAAGTCTCAGTTTAAAGATATTACTAAATGACTTAAAATGTCTTACCCTGATGCAGTGTAAGTCTCTCAGTGAATGAGCTGTCCTTCCACAACAGAATGTAGTACAGAGTGATTCCAGGAGAGGCTGAGGTTCTGCTTTTAAGCAGTGACAGGGCTCTGAGATCACACTCAGTACACAAGTGCTGTCTTTAAGCAGGAAGCAGCTTTTAATGGGTCACTTAAGGAAACAAAATGGCCGCTTTAAACACGCCCCTTAATCAAGTCAGCTGGTCAAGTCAGCAATCAAGTCTCAGTTTAAAGATATTACTAAATGACTTAAAATGTCTTACCCTGATGCAGTGTAAGTCTCTCAGTGAATGAGCTGTCCTTCCACAACAGAATGTAGTACAGAGTGATTCCAGGAGAGGCTGAAGTTCTGCTTTTAAGCAGTGACAGGGCTCTGAGATCACACTCAGTACACAAGTGCTGTCTTTAAGCAGGAAGCAGCTTTTAATGGGTCACTTAAGGAAACAAAATGGCCGCTTTAAACACGCCCCTTAATCAAGTCAGCTGGTCAAGTCAGCAATCAAGTCTCAGTTTAAAGATATTACTAAATGACTTAAAATGTCTTACCCTGATGCAGTGTAAGTCTCTCAGTGAATGAGCTGTCCTTCCACAACAGAATGTAGTACAGAGTGATTCCAGGAGAGGCTGAGGTTCTGCTTTTAAGCAGTGACAGGGCTCTGAGATCACACTCAGTACACAAGTGCTGTCTTTAAGCAGGAAGCAGCTTTTAATGGGTCACTTAAGGAAACAAAATGGCTGCTTTAAACACGCCCCTTAATCAAGTCAGCTGGTCAAGTCAGCAATCAAGTCTCAGTTTAAAGATATTACTAAATGACTTAAAATGTCTTACCCTGATGCAGTGTAAGTCTCTCAGTGAATGAGCTGTCCTTCCACAACAGAATGTAGTACAGAGTGATTCCAGGAGAGGCTGAGGTTCTGCTTTTAAGCAGTGACAGGGCTCTGAGATCACACTCAGTACACAAGTGCTGTCTTTAAGCAGGAAGCAGCTTTTAATGGGTCACTTAAGGAAACAAAATGGCCGCTTTAAACACGCCCCTTAATCAAGTCAGCTGGTCAAGTCAGCAATCAAGTCTCAGTTTAAAGATATTACTAAATGACTTAAAATGTCTTACCCTGATGCAGTGTAAGTCTCTCAGTGAATGAGCTGTCCTTCCACAACAGAATGTAGTACAGAGTGATTCCAGGAGAGGCTGAGGTTCTGCTTTTAAGCAGTGACAGGGCTCTGAGATCACACTCAGTACACAAGTGCTGTCTTTAAGCAGGAAGCAGCTTTTAATGGGTCACTTAAGGAAACAAAATGGCCGCTTTAAACACGCCCCTTAATCAAGTCAGCTGGTCAAGTCAGCAATCAAGTCTCAGTTTAAAGATATTACTAAATGACTTAAAATGTCTTACCCTGATGCAGTGTAAGTCTCTCAGTGAATGAGCTGTCCTTCCACAACAGAATGTAGTACAGAGAAAGGGTTGTAGTGAAAGGGTTAACCGTCTGTAGTGTGATAGTAAAGGGTTAACCTTCTGTAGTGTTGTAGTGAAAGGGTCAACCGTCTGTAGTGTGGTAGTGAAAGGGTTAACCTTCTGTAGTGTGGTAGTGAAAGGGTTAACCGTCTGTAGTGTGGTAGTGAAAGTGTTAACCTGCTGTTGTGTGGCAGTGAAAGGGTTAACCTGCTGTCGTGTGAAAGTGTTAACCTGCTGTCGTGTGGCAGTCAAAGTGTTAACCGTCTGTAGTGTGGTAGTGAAAGGTTAACCGTCTATAGTGTGGTAGTGAAAGGGTTAACCGTCTGTAGTGTGGCAGTAAAGGGTTAAATACAGAGTGTCCTTCCTGCCTGTCCCTCCCTGCAGGCTGAACTGGAGCAGATGGAGAGCCTGGTGTGTGTTGTGGAGGAGTTTGATCTCGGACAGAGTGATCACTTCACAAACTTAGACCGCCCTGTCTCCAATATAGAGGTACGCCATGCTGAGCTGCGTGAGCGTGTGTGTGTGTGTGTGTGTGTGTGTGTGTGTGTGTGTGTGTGTGTGTGTGTGTGTGTGTGTGTGTGTGTGTGTGTGTGTGTGTGTGTGTGTGTGTGTGTGTGTGTGTGTGTGTGTGTGTGTGTGTGTGTGTGTGTGTGTGTGTGTGTGTGTGTGTGTGTGTGTGTGTGAGCGTGTGTGTGAGCTGCTGTTATTCTGTTCCATGCTCCACAGAACCCCATCGCCAGCCCTGGGAGGAGGTCCAGAGAGGAGACGGTCTACCTCCGGAAGGCTTCGGCTGCCTTGCTGCAGGGCCTGGTGGGTCTGGTGGACCTGGCAGAAGAACAGTGTTTACCAAACCAAGCCGGCCTGCGCCACAACCACGGCCAACACCAAGCCCTGCTCGCTAGACACAAGGTACGCCGCTGATGTTGTAACGAGTCTACAGACACATGAGCTGGTCGACCCACCCTCTACTGGGCTCCACCGCTTAGTGCCATGCAGGGGGTCTCAAACTCTCTCATGCCGTGACCCCATTTTATTTAGGATTCTTTTTGGGGACCTCCCACGCGTAATTTCTGGCTGAAAATACCATAGGCCAGAAAACCAATGCTCAACAATTGGGCCGTGATGTAAAGATGTGAAGCGAAGTCGGTGACCCCCCCCCCCCCCCACAGTGATGTCATAGAGAGCGTGGTAGACGACGCCCCCCCCCACAGTGATGTCATAGAGAGCGTGGTAGACGACGCCCCCCCCACAGTGATGTCATAGAGAGCGTGGTAGACGACGCCCCCCCCCCCCCACAGTGATGTCATAGAGAGCGTGGTAGACGACGCCCCCCCCCCACAGTGATGTCATAGAGAGCGTGGTAGACGACGCCCCCCCCCCCCCCCCCCCCACAGTGATGTCATAGAGAGCGTGGTAGACGACGCCCCTCCCCACAGTGATGTCATAGAGAGCGTGGTAGACGACGCCCCCCCCCACAGTGATGTCATAGAGAGCGTGGTAGACGAAGCCCCCCCCCCCCCCCCCACAGTGATGTCATAGAGAGCGTGGTAGACGACGCCCCTCCCCCACAGTGATGTCATAGAGAGCGTGGTAGACGACGCCCCTCCCCCACAGTGATGTCATAGAGAGCGAGGTAGACGACACCCCTCCCCCACAGTGATGTCATAGAGAGCGAGGTAGACGACGCCCCTCCCCCACAGTGATGTCATAAAGAGCGTGGTAGACGACGCCCCTCCCCCACAGTGATGTCATAGAGAGCGAGGTAGACGACGCCCCTCCCCCACAGTGATGTCATAGAGAGCGAGGTAGACGACGCCCCTCCCCCACAGTGATGTCATAGAGAGCGAGGTAGACGACGCCCCTCCCCCACAGTGATGTCATAGACAGTTAGCAGTTATCCCTTTTCACACAGCGGCCGTTTTGACTTGTGCATGACGCATGACGTTAATTATGGTCCCGTTGCATTCAGGTGTGCCATGACGTTAATTGCATTCAGGTGTGCCAGCCGTTCCCACGGTACTGGGGCCTGGCTGGCGCACCTACATGGACCAGGAGGACCATCATTAATCTGAAGAACTCCCCCTCCCCCCGCCATCCGAGGCTCTGACACCATCGACCTCCTCAAGACACACCTGAAAACACACCTGTTCACACTTGCCTTCACGCAGCACGGCCCCGCTCCCAAGTAGCCCCCCCCCCACCCCTGACTCTTTTCTTTTAAGCCACAGATCCCGTTGTTTTTGTTTTTGTGTCATTTTCTTGTTACCGTTTCGTCCGATTGGACTGCACCTTGCTTCCTATTTTTTTTTTTATCTTATTTGTTTTATTTTTTCCTGTTGTTACTATACATAATATGTTCATATTTTTTTACCCTATCTTTTATATAGCTTCTCTCTCTTTGTACAGTGTCCTTGAGTCTGAGAAAGGTGCTTCTCTCTTTAAATCCAATTTATTTTTATTATTATTAGGGATGCTCGATATTGGCTTTTTTACCGATACCGATATACCGATATTGTCCAACTCTTAATTTCCACTACTGTCACGTTTTAGACTCAAACATGAAAGTTGTAAAAGATACTTAAAGATATAAGAGATGAAACACTTTTGAAGGTATTTATTATAAAAAGTTTAACAAGCAATGTAATATAAAAGTGAATAAGCAAAGTATTTATACAAGGTGAATATAGCAAGGTACAATTTGAAATCTAGATTGTTACAACCGGCCGGTTGAGTATATTAAAGGAAATTATAAAAGTCAAGTCATTGTCTCAGTCCAGCATGTCTCCTCCGTTCCAGTCTGTGTCCAGTCCAAGTCAAAGCAGAAAAAGTCGAAGTGAAGTCAAGTGAAGTGAAGTGAAGTGAAGTCCCCCCTTGGCTCTGGGGGTGATCTTTATTAGCGATCCCATAGTTCAGTGTGTATGTGGTGTCTCTCCTCAGTGCACATTTGTGTGTCTTGTGTATTGGGCAGCCTGTATGTCCGGCGTGCATGAGTGCATGTATCGCACGTTAACGTGTAAGTAGGTGCGTGTGTGGGTCTAAGATAACGATCTGTGATTTAATGGAGACTGGAATATGTGACCACTGGATGACCTGGCCATATATTAGTCGGCTTGTGGCATTTTGTTGAATTTATGTGATCCGGCTAATCTGGTGGGTGCTGTGTGCGCGTTGAGAGCAAGGGTGTGTGTGTGTGTGTGTGTAGGTTTGTGTGTGTGTGTGTGTGTGTAGGTTTGTGTGTGTGTGTGTAGGTGTGTGTATGTGCTTTGAGGGTGTGGATGTGTGTGTGCTTGTGTGAGAGGAACGGTACCATGTACCAGGGGTCAGCCTGCAGGTCACTGATCTGTGAGTGGTCCTCTTGTCTGAGAGAGAGACGTAAAACCAGCTTTATATAGTGTAGTGATGGGAGAATGTCTCCGCTTATAAAATTACATGATACGTGTCATATTTCATCAGTCCCCCCTCTCCCTACCCACAGGTAGGGAGAAAATGAAATAGAAGGGGGACCTCAAGCAAAATTATCAACAAACAACCACATAATAAAAAATACACCCAACCGGCCGACCCACAAGAGTCAATAGAGAAATGGCACAATCATCAACCTCTCTACTGTTTTCATCAAACAGAGTCCTGCATGTGGCCAAAAAACCTCCCGAGACAAACGGCCCAGAATGTACGGCCAATAAAGAACACATGAATAATAACATGCTTAAATACCATGACATAACTGGAGGATAAAAGGCACACATCGTCCCACAGTCTCGCTATTATGGTAACGGCCCTTGGCGCAGCTCACAGCACATCCGACTCACTGTGAGTTTGTCAAACATAACATAACAGCGTACAATAACAGTGCACAATAAAACATAACAGTGCATAATAATAACACAACAGTGTATAACAAAACACAACAGAGTATAATAAAACATAATAGTGGATATCAAAACAGTGCATAATAAAACATAACAGTGTATAACAAAACATAACAGTGTATAACAAAACATAACAGTGTATTAACCCAAACCAGGGCGTAGGGCGCCAAAAGGCCCCCTAAAAAACAGAAAAATACAAAAGAAAAACGAAACTTCACCGCCGGCCGACGCCCGCGACGGATCACAGCTCTACATATCAGACTTGTACGCAACCTTGTGGAGTGTGACCACATACAATGGGGGGCCCAGAGGAGAGAGATGAATTGGTGCGGTATAGAGAGATGAGAGAGAGAGTAGAATAGGAGATAGAAAAGGCTAGAGGCTTATGACATGAGGCTCCTTCTCCGGCGTGTACGGGATGACCAACACTAATACATCAGACCTATACGTAACCTTGTTGGGCTTGCGGAGTGTGACACCTTTGTTGGACTTGTGGAGTGCGACACCTTGCTGGACTTGTGGAGTGCGACACCTTGCTGGACTTGTGGAGTGTGACCACATACATTGGGGGCCCAGAGGAGAGAGAGAGAGAAGAATAGAACAGCGGCCCTCCCCGCCAACATTACCAATCAATCCAACACATTAAAACGACATCCAGACAGAGATTACAATAAAACGGCAAACTTAAAATGAACCAGACTCAAAACCCAAAAAGAGTAAAAAGAAAAAATACAAAATCCACACCCAAAAAATTCAAATAACGTAAAATAAGGACCAAATAGGGAGAGAGAGCGAAACGGTGTGTATCAGAGTCTGTGTGTTCATGTGCCAGTGTACGTGTGTGTATAGAGTGCGTGTGTGTGTGTGTGCCTGTGTTCGTATTAGGTTGTGTGTGCGTACAGACAACGTGTGTGTGCGTGTGTGTATGTACGTGTGTGTGTAACGTGATCGTGCGCGCCAGCGTAAGGGCGTGTGCTAGCGAGATTATCAGCGTGTGCGTCAGGGCTTGTAGATTGATTGATTGATCTATCCTGACACAAATCGTGGGACAAAAAAAACATTATAAAAGACAAGATAATAACAGCGTCCACAACGCTGGTCTAACCTATTGAGCATACAGTAGTCTACCGAGCATACAGTATTCCAATGAGTACATACATTCTAATGAGTATACAGTATTCTACCGAGTATATATATTCTAATGAGTATACAGTATTCTACCGAGTATATATATTCTAATGAGTATACAGTATTCTACTGAGTTATACAGCATTTTACAGACCAGGGGTATACACCAGCATGATTGATGGGTCACGGCCCCCCTAAAGGAGAGCAGGAAAAGGGGAGAAAAAGAAACACGCAACACCATCCAGTCTCCCACCATAATCATAGAAACATGCAGTAACCGAACCAAGCATACGCATCACACCCATACTCCAGGACACACATGTACCCCATGCACCCCCCAATAAACCATGACAAACAAAATTAGTTAATGTTTTAGTTGGAATCATAAACGCAGAACCATGCACCCACAGACAGACATGCACTTAGTATCGTATTTAGGCAAATACGAAATAGTGGCGGCCCCCTCCCTTTCTACCCTCAATCTCAGCCAAATCCAGTCTACCCCCACTCCCCCTTAGGCCTAAGAGAGAGGGAACACAAGATAGATTAACGGGGATTGAGGGGGGGAAACGAAATCACCCTTCCTTCTCCTGCCCTATTTCGCAACATTCCTTCTTTAAAGAAAGCTAGGTCACGGATTGATATTGACACAAATCTCTCCGCGCCCATTGACTGTAGCTGAGCTATAATGCCTGACCTAGACGTAAGGCCTATAGCCCCCAGTGGGGCCGTGGGGTGTACGGCCAACGGGTGCAGGCGTCGATTAGTCCCTTCGGCACTGCTACCAGGAGCCATCGGAACGCCCAGGGGAATCTCCATAGCCACTCTTAACTTCTCCCAGAAAACAGGAGCAGCTAGCTAAAAATGTCTCAGCTTCCTCTTCCCACCCGGGACAGCTGTGTCCTCTGTGCTGAGTTTGAGAAGGGAGAGAGAGAGAGGAAGAGAAAGAGAGAGAGAGAGAGTAGATTCACTTTAAAAATACCCCCTAACGTATATAATATGTATGGGTGCATAATGTATACAGGCCTAATATGTGTTCCCATTATCCTCTATGCTTTTTTTAAAAGTTGTTTGCAACTCCGATCTGTGTTTTTTTTTTTTTTTTTTTTTTTGCTATAAACATATCCAGTCTTATATGGAGATCAAAACCGCTCTTAGAAGACAGACCTGCCTTCAGCATCAGAGACAGACCGAACATACAATACATTCATTAATATAAATTAATTAATGAATAAGTAATATACAAGGATTAATTTCTCATTAGAATTATGCCTAATTATTCAAACGGTAAACATACACGCGCGCGCATATGACTATAGGACCTTCTACAGCTCGCCACAGTGACAGCAATCAGACGAGCTTCACATCTGTCAACAAAGAAACCATACTGCCGTAATTACTTCCATCCTCAGAAGACTTATGACTAAAATACAACTTTCATATACCTATCCTATACGGCAAACCCTTCCCGTCTTTCCACCCCACGAGGCATCATAAGGCAACAGTCGCATTTAGTATCCAGACATCTGACGACAGAGCCACTTAGAATACGTGCAAGTGGAACAAATATCAACATTCTTGAACCCCATACACGCATGCTTGCGTCCTGCTGCGATGTCGTGATTAAATCGCTTTATCAGTGAATCAAAGTTGCAAAGAAAATATATATATATATACCGAGACACGACCCACTAAAAACAAGTTCCACCAAAACAGCAACGTCCGCTGGATGTTGACTAACAACCATTCGATTTTACGAGTGTATATACACGTTGAGTTCCCATCACAGGGATAATAGCCAAATCTAAATTACAATTTTCGCCAAGAATAATAACACCTGTACTGTCCCCGTGGGGAATATGGGTTCATTGCGTTAGATGTACTTCCAACAATAAAACGCGCTAACCAATCAATGTGACCGCAGAGGCTATAGGCCTATATACTATGTCCATGATTATATTGACTAGATTGTCCATGTTTTGGGAGCAATGCAAGGACGATATTCACTATGATTGTAAACATCCATACCAATCGCTCAGATATCCAGTCACGCCTTCTATCTACTTCTATCTAGACCCCGTCTCCTCACTCGGGTGACGACACAAAACAGATCTTATGGTTATGATGTAAAACGAATATTACAGGCGCTGGACATTTTTAAGTCCCTTATCAAATCGTATCGGTCTTCTGGGGGCTGCTTTATGGTCTCATTGAAAGTAAACAAAGAAAGGTTTACATTGTGTCTTTTTTAGCAGAACCACACAAAGAACACAGGCCATACTGTTATTACAAAGCATACAAAATATGTGGGAGACCCTGTTGGAAACAAGACAAACGCCTTTCACAGGTCTGCATCCCCCCAACAATTGTACGTATTGAGCCGTACCGTATTGTACCCCTCCTGTAATCCGTCAAATAAAGTTCCCATTCACTCATTCATTCACCTGTCCACTTTTGTTCCTCCGCCACCGTGCACGCACGTAATTTCATTCAACCCGATCTCACCATCATGCAATATGTGTCTGGTACCATCTCTAAAAAACAAAGAATCGCAATAATAATCACTGTTCCTGGTGGACCCCAGGAAGACTACTAAAAATCAAATAATGGGTCAAATTCCTATAATTATGATTCACGGTCGCTCACTAATTCGCCGTTATATAGATAGCGAAACGCATGCTTTGTCTCGCATCGGAGCGTGGCGGCGCTGCAAGCACAAACCAAAACTCCACCTATTTATCAAATGAAAAAACACAAAACACCTCTGGTCCTCTTAATTTATAATAATCGCAGCATCCTTATCCCAATCCCAGTAACATAACGTTCTATGATTAGTGCAGTGACCGCTTGTCAATGTCACACACCCCCCATCCTGACAACGCGCCCGGCGCATATCGTTCTTCCCCGGGCCGGGTAATAAGAACCGAGCACATCGTCCGGGAGAAAACAACAGCCCGCGGTGGTTCTCCGTTGCCCCCGGCGCCGGCAGGAACATGCCTCGATCGAGCGCACGTTGCTCCAATAAAATAGGCGGCGCGTCCCAGTATTGTATGCTCTATATTCCAACATGTGCGTCTTCATCAATGCAGTCCTGTGTGAATTATGTGCGTGGTCCTGCAACATTACACATCTACTATATACCGCAAGCGGCACTAACAGTCCCCGCGCCTCGGACCAAATAAATAATAATAATAAAAACAACAACATGATGATTATGATGAATTGAAAACGGGGGACCCTGATGCAAACAAGACGAAAGTCCTTCTCCCCCCTTTGTATGTCACGCAGTCCGCACACCGTGCGTGTAACTATAATCAGGCAATTCATTATAGAATGATGATCAGTGCGGCTGTACCCCACAATATGGTTAATCCGCATTAGAAAAGATAAAGCTTGCTGGTTCAACAGCATCTATAAGTGTGGTAATAACGCAGATATCAAGTGTATAATATTCCTGTGAATATGCGCGTGGTGCACGCCTCTGTATCCAACCAAAATTAAAACGATTGCTTCCAGCCCACGAGTCGCGCGTCCGTGGTGGCTGGTGGGCCAGCAGTGCGCATGGCGGTTTTCAGGGTACCCACGCCTCCTATATAGCACAATACAATAATATAATACCCGCTCCTACAACTGCTCATATAGCATAACATAACAATATAATATAACATAACACCCGCCTATCGTTAATGAACTAGATACATCCATCTAATCGTCAATGCATAGTCTGAAACTGCAATGCGAAGAGGGTTCAATCGTTTCTGGTTCCACAGACCCGCTCCCTCGCGCGGCCGCTTCGAAGGTTCAAAAGTCCGCTGAACCAGTACCCCTCCTCGCAGAGCAGGACATGGCCCCCCTACCACCAGTACACTAACTTCAATATAATACACCATTCCCTACTACTCAACACTCAAAATTTAAGAAGCCTGTACAATACAATATTCAACATTAAAATACAGAAATGAAACATCGGTATAACATAAATCAAACGCTAACCACATTCATGGGTTCACCGTAGCTCATAACTTTTTCAATTGACTTAAGCTTATTTCGTGGCCAGGATTGCAGCTGGCTGACGCAATCAGGAGACTAAACAGGACTAATTAAGGCCGATCAACCTTAACCGTAACCCATCCGTAATTCCAACGCACCTCAGCCCTACACAATCCCATGGTTTGTCTACTCAACCACTCCGGCCATACTCAAGCCCCTGTACACTGTGGCTCTAACTTAAACAAACAACCCTAACTTAAATAAAATGGGTCATTCTAACCTATGACAGTACTTATTGCCTTTCAGAGAAGGACTTACCATTCAACACAAACAACAACAACAACAGCAGAGGGGGGAAAAAAGGACAGAATATAAAACACACTGCTTTTCATCGAGCACATCCACACAATCAAACCCTTATTGCTCTAACTTGGCAATTTGACTAAGCTTATCTTGAAGACTAATTGGATTGCAGTCGACTGATGCAAATGAGACACTATCCCAGGACTAAGAAAAGGCCGATCGCTCCTTTAATCGTAATATGGGCGTAATTCTCCCGCATTTCAGACCTGCAATCCACTTTATGTCTATACTCAATAACTGATTACCCTTAACTTAAATAAATGGGTTGGTTCTAGCCTAGTGTAGAGAAGGGAAAAGAAAAAGAAAAAAGAGAGAGTGGTGAGTGGGAAAAAAAAAATTTAAATAAAAAAGTTCTAGTTATAAATTGCACCTTGCAAATATCCATTTCAACAACACAATTCAATGGGTTTTACTTTTATTTTTAGCCACCTATTTACAAGACAATAATTGAGAATGCATCCACTCATAACGGCTGTTTTAACTATGCAGATTTCGACTTTTGCGTAACAGGCTTATCTGCTTACCTTTGAAAGTGGATCCTCTGTCTGAGTGGATGTCTTCCAGTCAATATCGTCCGTAAATAGCTAGGTCGGTAAGTCTGATTGAATGCCCACCCAGGGACGCCAAATTGTCACGTTTTAGACTCAAACATGAAAGTTGTAAAAGATACTTAAAGATATAAGAGATGAAACACTTTTGAAGGTATTTATTATAAAAAGTTTAACAAGCAATGTAATATAAAAGTGAATAAGCAAAGTATTTATACAAGGTGAATATAGCAAGGTACAATTTGAAATCTAGATTGTTACAACCGGCCGGTTGAGTATATTAAAGGAAATTATAAAAGTCAAGTCATTGTCTCAGTCCAGCATGTCTCCTCCGTTCCAGTCTGTGTCCAGTCCAAGTCAAAGCAGAAAAAGTCGAAGTGAAGTCAAGTGAAGTGAAGTGAAGTGAAGTCCCCCCTTGGCTCTGGGGGTGATCTTTATTAGCGATCCCATAGTTCAGTGTGTATGTGGTGTCTCTCCTCAGTGCACATTTGTGTGTCTTGTGTATTGGGCAGCCTGTATGTCCGGCGTGCATGAGTGCATGTATCGCACGTTAACGTGTAAGTAGGTGCGTGTGTGGGTCTAAGATAACGATCTGTGATTTAATGGAGACTGGAATATGTGACCACTGGATGACCTGGCCATATATTAGTCGGCTTGTGGCATTTTGTTGAATTTATGTGATCCGGCTAATCTGGTGGGTGCTGTGTGCGCGTTGAGAGCAAGGGTGTGTGTGTGTGTGTGTGTAGGTTTGTGTGTGTGTGTGTGTGTGTAGGTTTGTGTGTGTGTGTGTAGGTGTGTGTATGTGCTTTGAGGGTGTGGATGTGTGTGTGCTTGTGTGAGAGGAACGGTACCATGTACCAGGGGTCAGCCTGCAGGTCACTGATCTGTGAGTGGTCCTCTTGTCTGAGAGAGAGACGTAAAACCAGCTTTATATAGTGTAGTGATGGGAGAATGTCTCCGCTTATAAAATTACATGATACGTGTCATATTTCATCACTACCGATATCAACCGATATCAACCGATACCCATATATGCAGGGATTCCCCCCCCAAAAAATTTAATAATTTCAGGGAATTAACACAACATTATGCATACTTTTGACAATAAATAAAATCAGAATTTGTTCTTACTTGCTTGCCTGGGTAAATAAAGGTTATAGAAATGTAAAAAAAAGAAAATAATATATATATATTTTTTTGAAAACCGATACCGATATGTTCCAATATCACACTTTAATGCCGATATCAGCCGATAATATCGGTAGGCCAATAATATCGGACATCCCTAATTATTATTATTATTATCTGTCAAAATGACATGTCAAAATGGACCAATCCAGAGCTCTCTGGCTCCAGAGGAACCTCCTCCATGACCTGCAGGAAGCCTCTGATAGGTTAGCCACAATCCTTTCACTCCAGTAGAGAATCCCATCATTAGGCTCCTAGATCATGAAGCAGTTTCATATTATCTAAATTAAGAATAACGTTGCGAACCATCGGTCGTTAGGGTTTCAACCACAAATGTATAAAATGTTTCTACAATCTCTGACCAGTGTTACAAAGTAAAATGCTTGTTTTCAAAAAAGCGAATCTTCATGTGCACCAGCGCCAACAGCCAGAGAGCAGCTGTGCTTTAATAATAATACAATCACAGTGTTACCAACTATATTCATATTCAGTATTTTTCAGTAGGACATACAGACTTTGTAACATTTTAATTTAAATAAAATGTAACAATAAAAAAATAAAAAATTATAATAATAACATTTGAACCAAAATGAAATGCAAAAACGATCTGCTGTGACTTTGTGGAAGTGGACGGAATGTAACCCCGACATGTCGGACATCGCCCCCCAGAGGCTCTTCCAGGCACTGGGCTCCCAGGCGGCGTTCATCCTGCACCTGTTCCAGCGAGAGCCACCGGGGGCGCCGGGGAGTCGGGAGGAGGAGGAGGAGCAAGTGCAGCTGGAGGGCAGGGTCACAGAGCTGCAGCGGTGGGCATTGGAGCAGGGAGCTGTCACTCAGTGGAGGACTCAGGTTCGTCACGTCGAGTCGAATGTCGTGCTATAATACAGAGACACACGTACTGTACATACACCTAGTGGACATATATATAATACAGAGACACACGTACACTTAGTGAACATATATATAATACAGAACATATATATAATACAGAGACACACGTACACTTAGTGAACATATATATAATACAGAACATATATATAATACAGAGACACACGTACACCTAGTGAACATATATATATAATACAGAACATATATATAATACAGAGACACACGTACACCTAGTGAACATATATATAATACAGAACATATATATAATACAGAGACACACGTACACTTAGTGAACATATATATAATACAGAACATATATATAATACAGAGACACACGTACACCTAGTGAACATATATATATAATACAGAAGATATATATAATACAGAGACACACGTACACCTTGTTAGATCCTGATCAATCTGGCCAGTATCACGTCTTCGTCTGTTTGGCTCTCCATCCAATTCCTCTGCGTTGTGTCATTTTAATGGTCCTGACGTCTCCGACACTGGCTGATAAGATCCTTATCTCTCCCCGTTAGTACTATCCGCAAACCATAATAATTCTCCACCTCCGTAAGAATTCGATGCTCCGACACAGCGTAATACCTTATAAGGAAAAGCGTTGTTTATTTCTATAAACAGAAACCTCAGCTCAGATGTTAACAGATTGTATTGTCCTTGAAAAGTCTATTCTAATGATCTTTCGGTGTGTTCTATTGTCCCTCTGCTATTCAGTCCAAAAGTGGTCAGGCCTGGTCGTCAGCCACGACCATCCTCGTGGTAGCCGAAGCTAATGATGATGTGGCATTCCCCCCCCCCCCCCCCTCTGTGATAAGAGGAGAGAGTCTCTTGGTCCCTTCCCTCCTGTGGGATTCGTTTCTTTGGTCTGCCTCACACCCGGAAACACTGTTCGACTTATAGATCTTCGTCGTAGCAACGACGGCCCACCCCTTTCTGGTTGTCATGTGCCGCGCTGTCATGACAACTGCTAAATAACCTTTACACACATCAAAACGCAGTTACTGTCAAAACCTCCATCGCGCTCTGCCTCTGTGGCCCCTTATCTTTGTTTTGTCTTCAATCGGAATTCAAAACAAACACCCTCGCTGGCAGTGTGCTTGTGAAACCTCTTCTTCTCCACCGTCAATATCATCCCGTGATGATAATGATATTACCCTCTTAAAGCGTCTCTTTATATATATGGACTGAATAGCAGAGGGACAATAGAACACACCGAAAGATCATTAGAATAGACTTTTCAAGGACAATACAATCTGTTAACATCTGAGCTGAGGTTTCTGTTTATAGAAATAAACAACGCTTTTCCTTATAAGGTATTACGCTGTGTCGGAGTGTCGAATTCTTACGGAGGTGGAGAATTATTATGGTTTGCGGATAGTACTAACGGGGAAACCACCATTTTCTCTCAATCCCCCCTTGATTCTTATCACCCCTTCAGAATCATAAATCATTTTTTTTTTATTAATTATGCCAAAAATAGCCTGTGGTTGAAGCAAACCAACCTCATCTCTCGTGCACAAGAAATGAAGACGGCCCACGGTCAACCCAGTGATCTTGCTGCCTGATGTCTGTTTGCGCCCCCCTTCGTGCACAAAGGGAACCGAAACAGACCACCAACACCAACAACATCCAACGACTCATAACAATTAGAGCTCCTCTGTCTGCTCCCAATAATTCTATCCTGTTGTTTTACTGTTTTCCCTCTTATCTACCTTCTATATATATATATCCTTCTATACATATATCTTCTATATGAATCCTCCATTTATATCTCATACTCCTAATCAATGAACACAGGACTTCTCGCTGTTGTCTCATCTCTCGATCTCCTGATTGACTCTGAAAGGAAGTCCCTGTTTTGTCCCTGATTCACCGCCCGTGCTCTGTTGTTTCAAAACGCTCTCTAAACAGCGTCTCCGCAGGAAAGCCCTCGTCTCCGCAGGAAAACCCCTCCTATGTCCGCCTCGTTCTCCCCTGGGCAACACCGCCTGCGACCGCTGGACTCCGCCCCGTCGGCCGTCTTCGCCCCGTTGGCCGTCTCCGCCCCGTTGGCCGTCTCCGCCCCGTCGGTCATCTTGGTTGAGGCTCATCTCCACCGCCGTCAGCCCTCTCCAGACTCTGAAAGCAGAAACACCACGCCAGCAGTTTTTCTGTACACTCGACCCGGTGTTTTCTATTAGTCTACCGTGGCTTTGGGCCTGCAGCTCGTCCCATGGAGTTATCTCCAGTTCTCTATATATTTTTCCTCTGCAAACCCCTGCCATGGCCACGCCCTTTCAGACTGTTGGACGGTGTGAGTGTCCTACAGCCCATGGCGCTATTTGTTCTCTATTAGTCCCCCACCTTCTCAACACCCATATCTAATCCTACAGGGCTGTTCCCTGTTTGTTGTCTTCCGGCGTGACACCAGCAGCTAAACGATACCCACTCCGCGCTCTATCTGTTCATCCCAGGTTGACCCCCAGTGCGCGCCAGTTCTTCTGGTGACATGTCTTCAAGACTCTGCCTATTTATTAGGTGTGAGAAGGCCCCACTGGAGATCGAACTCCCTCTTATTTCATAATTAAACTTATTTAATTAACCGCATCTCATCTCTCTGTGCAATTCTTATTTAACCCATTCAATAATTAAACTATTTAATTAACCCGTATATCGATATTATTATTATGATAATAACATCCAACAGAGCATCGCTCTAACATACAACAGAGCAGGTTGGTTCCCTGCCCCTAACTCACATACACGTACTCATACTATTATCTAACATACAACAGAGCTGTCCGTTGCTCTACCCTAAACGGGGCTGTCTCCGTCGCCCTGGAGCTGTACGTTGCTCTATACCCTATGGGGCTGTTTCCGTCGCCCTGGAGCTGTACGTTGCTCTATACCCTACGGGGCTGTTTCCGTCGCCCTGGAGCTGTCCCGTCGCTCCATACTACACACAGGGCTGTTTCCGTCGCCCTGGAGCTGTCCCGTCGCTCTATACCACACACAGGGCTATCTACGTCGCCCTGGAGCTGTCCCGTCGCTCTATACCACACACGTAATGTTTGTTCACTGCTCCCTTCACGTCACAGTCCCGCTTCCCGCTTTCTGTGTTTTGAACAGTAATCAACTAAATACGATGTTGCCCCTTTAATTGAATGAACATCTCCCCTTTGCCTCCCTTCCCATCTCCTACACAGTGGCTTCTGTGCTCTGTAGATAAGACTCTCGATTTTCAAAACAAAAACCGTGCCGCTCTGCTGTTATTCAAACACACTATTACAGCTGGCATTCTCTCTGTGTCAAACTAAATATGTTTACATTTACGGATGCACTATCTGTTCGTTTTTATTTGGCTTAAAGATCAAAACAACCGTGTGTGCACAGTGAACTCACATCTTTCTCCTAATCGCTGTTTCTCCTCCAGCGCTGGTTCGCCTCATGACCGCTCGACTCGACGCTCTCTCCCAGGGCTGGCCGGCCTTGCTCGATCATGATTCTCCCACACACGATGACTGTTGTCCACTGTCGCCCCATTATTGAAAAAGCATTTATCCGTTGTTCTTATCTCTTGCAAATCCGGCTGTCATCGGCAACCAACTGTTAGATCCTGATCAATCTGGCCAGTATCACGTCTTCGTCTGTTTGGCTCTCCATCCAATTCCTCTGCGTTGTGTCATTTTAATGGTCCTGACGTCTCCGACACTGGCTGATAAGATCCATATCTCTCCCCGTTAGTACTATCCGCAAACCATAATAATTCTCCACCTCCGTAAGAATTCGACACTCCGACACAGCGTAATACCTTATAAGGAAAAGCGTTGTTTATTTCTATAAACAGAAACCTCAACTCAGATGTTAACAGATTGTATTGTCCTTGAAAAGTCTATTCTAATGATCTTTCGGTGTGTTCTATTGTCCCTCTGCTATTCAGTCCAAAAGTGGTCAGGCCTGGTCGTCAGCCACGACCATCCTCGTGGTAGCCGAAGCTAATGATGATGTGGCATTCTCCCCCCCCCCCCCCCCTCTGTGATAAGAGGAGAGAGTCTCTTGGTCCCTTCCCTTCTGTGGGATTCGTTTCTTTGGTCTGCCTCACACCCGGAAACACTGTTCGACTTATAGATCTATATATAGACGGCCCACCCCTTTCTGGTTGTCATGTGCCGCGCTGTCATGACAACTGCTAAATAACCTTTACACACATCAAAACGCAGTTACTGTCAAAACCTCCATCGCGCTCTGCCTCTGTGGCCCCTTATCTTTGTTTTGTCTTCAATCGGAATTCAAAACAAACACCCTCGCTGGCAGTGTGCTTGTGAAACCTCTTCTTCTCCACCGTCAATATCATCCCGTGATGATAATGATATTACCCTCTTAAAGCGTCTCTTTATATCAGTTTTATAAACCAAATATACATTGAAAAAACCACCATTTTCTCTCAACCTAGTGAACATATATATAATACAGAACATATTACAGAGACACACGTACAACTAGTGAACATATATATATAATACAGAATGTTGCACTCAGACTGTGTTTGACTGAATCTGTACTTCCTGCATCATGTGTTTGACTGAAGCTGTACTTCCTGCATCATGTGTCTGACTGAAGCTGTACTTCCTGCATCATGTGTCTGACTGAAGCTGTACTTCCTGGATCATGTGTCTGACTGAAGCTGTACTTCCTGGATTGTGTGTCTGACTGAAGCTGTACTTCCTGCATCATGTGTCTGACTGAAGCTGTACTTCCTGCATCATGTGTCTGACTGAAGCTGTACTTCCTGCATCATGTGTCTGACTGAAGCTGTACTTCCTGCATCATGTGTCTGACTGAAGCTGTACTTCCTGGATCATGTGTCTGACTGAAGCTGTGCTTCCTGGGTGTGTTTGATGTGTCTGACTGACGCTGTGCTTCCTGGGTGTGTTTGATGTGTCTGCAGGAGTGGAGCTGGTGGGAGGCTGACTGCATGCGGCTGGGCGGGACGCTGGACGCGCTGGAGGCCCTGATGCCCAGCGGAGAGCCTGAGGACCGGGGAGACGGAGAGGAGCTGGTTCCAGAGGGACAGGACCACCTGGACACCTGCCAGGTGAGCCTGCAGCCCCCCACCCCGTCTCTCTACCCCCCCCCCACCCTGTCTCTCTCTCTCTACCCCCCCACCCTGTCTCTCTCTCTCTACCCCCCCCCACCCTGTCTCTCTCTCTCTACCCCCCACCCTGTCTCTCTCTCTCTACCCCCACCCTGTCCTCTGTCTATCTCTCTACCCCCCCACTCTCTCTCTCTCTCTCTCTCTACCCCCCACCCTGTCTCTCTCTCTACCCCCCACCCTGTCCTCTGTCTCTCTCTCTACCCCCACTCTCTCTCTCTGTCTCTCGCTCTACCCCCCACCCTGTCTCTCTACCCCCCCCCCCACACCCCCACTCTGTCTCTCTCTCTACCCCCCACTCTCTCTCTCTCTCTCTACCCCCACCCTGTCTCTCTCCTCTCTCTCTCTCTCTCTCTCTCTCTCTCTCTACCCCCCCACTCTGTCTCTCTCTCTCTCTCTCTCTCTCTCTACCCCCCACCCTGTCTCTCTCTCTACCCCCCACCCTGTCCTCTGTCTCTCTCTCTACCCCCCACCCTCTCTCTCTCTCTCTCTCTCTCTACCCCCCCACCCTGTCTCTCTCTGTCTCTCTCTCTACCCCCCACCCTGTCTCTCTCTCTGTCTCTCTCTCTACCCCCCCACCCTGTCTCTCTCTCTGTCTCTCTCTCTACCCCCACCCTGTCTCTCTCTGTCTCTCTCTCTACCCCCCCACCCTGTCTCTCTCTCTCTCTCTCTACCCCCCCACCCTGTCTCTCTCTCTCTACCCCCCACCCTGTCTCTCTCTCCTCTCTCTCTACCCCCCCACCCTGTCTCTCTCTCTCTCTCTCTCTCTCTCTCTCTCTCCTCTACCCCCCCACCCTGTCTCTCTCTGTTTCTCTCTCTACCCCCCACCCTGTCTCTCTCTTCTCTCTCTCTCCCCCCAACCCTGTCTCTCTCTCTCTCTCTCTACCCCCCACCCTGTCTCTCTCTCTCTCTCTCTACCCCCCACCCTGTCTCTCTCTGTCAATTCAATTCAATTCAATTCAAGTGGCTTTATTGGCATGACGCAGCTTGTACATGTTGCCAAGCAAATGGTTGATAACTAAGCATGGATTACAAAACACATATTAATGTCATAGTATATACAAACATTTTCATCATAAAATAGAACATAAAATATTACGGCATAAACATGTCAGGTGACTGTCACTCACTGTCCCTCAGTTTGTGGCAGGCAGCAACATAGGCTGCTGCTAGCTCACAGCTTGTTGAGTCCTCCCCTAGTAGGACTGGTAGTTTTCCTGTATCTGGTAGTGCAAGAAAACCTTTTGTTATTAGTTCAAATTTTTAAAATGCGTTTCTCTAATATCTTTCTATTTTTCACATTTGGTGAGGAAGTGCAACTCAGTTTCAGGCTCACTGAGGATGCAATGACTGCATAGCCTTTGCTCTGCAGGGAGCCAGGTTTCCTGTGCCTCCCCTTTTCAACAGCGAGGCTGTGCTCACTCAGTCTGTATTTTGTCAAGGTTCTTTTTAGTTGTTGGTCAGTCACCATGCTCAAGTAATCTGCTATGGTGTACTGTCGATTTAGAGCCAGATAGCACTGCATTTTGCTCTGTGCTTTTGTTTGTGTTTTCCAATAGGTGATGTAGTTTTGTTTTAGCTGTGTAGTAATTTGATTTATTCTGATTGGTGACGTGTTCTGTTCCTGAGGTGTGTTAAGAGAGCAGGTTTGTGGACTCAGCCTCAGGACCAGCTGGGTAAGGGGGTTCCTGATGCTCCTCAGCTCTTGGCACTGCAGGGCTTGATAATGGTACGAGAGGGGGTCACTTCGTTTTAGGTGTGTCCAAAAGTTAATTGCTCTTTTTTGTATTTTTAGTATTAGTGGGTAACGGCCTAATTCTGCCCTGCATGCATTGTTTGTAGTTTTCCTCTGGACATGTAGGATAATCTTACAGAACTCTGCATGCAGGGTCTCAATGGGGTGTTTGTCCCATTGGGTAAAGTCTTGTTTTGTAAGTGGACCCCACACCTCACTGCCATAGAGTGCAATTGGTTCAATAACACATTCAATAAATTTTAACCAGATTCGAATTGGTATTTCTGTTTGTAT
>NC_140169.1:55859507-55864507 GCF_963971535.1 Notolepis coatsorum
GGATAAGAACATGTCTGACCTGCGCTGCTGGTTGTCCCGCGTGGAGGCGGAGCTCTGGCGTCCGCTCACCTACAGCGTGTGTCACCAGCAGGAGATCCAGAGGAGGCTGGCGGAGCAGCAGGTCAGCAGGGCGCCGCGCACACTTAACCCTTTCACTGTGACAATACACAGAAGGTTAGCCCTTTCACTGTGACAATACACAGAAGGTTAGCCCTTTCACTGTGACAATACACAGAAGGTTAGCCCTTTACTATCACACAACCGACGGCATTGCTCCATCATTAGCGTCATTAGCTCCGCGGATGCGGAGCTAATGATGCTAATGATGGAGCATCGCCGTCGGTTGTGTGATAGTAAAGGGTTAACCTTCTGTCGTGTGGCAGTGAAAGGGTTAAAGCTGCACTATGTAATAATAATAATAATAATAATTAGGATGTTCGATATTGGCTTTTTTACCGATATCCGATATACTGTACCGATATTGTCCAACTCTTAATTTCCGATACCGATATCAACCGATACCGATATATGCGGGGTTCCCCCCCCCCAAAAAACACAACATTATGCATACTTTTCACAATAAATAAAATGAGAATTTGTTCTTACTTGCTTGCCTGGGTAAATAAAGGTAAAAAAAGAAGAAAAAATATATATATATATATATTATTTTTTTTGTTTTTGAAAACCGATACCGTTAATTTCCGATATTACATTTGAATGCCAATATCGGCCGATAATATCGGACATCCCTAATATTAATAATACACTTTATTTGTATAGCACCTTTCATACAGAAACTGCAGCTCAAAGTGCTTCACAACAGAAAAAAGACACAAAGGCATAAAATGAGCATGTAAAGTGCAGACGTATAAAATCACAGTTTATCACATGAGGATCTAAAATCCCAACAGGCCACCTTGTTTATGGTTTGATTCAGTTTTAAATAGACAATCATAAAAAGAGTAAGATAAAATAGACAGAGTAAAATAGTTCAATAGTGCAGTGCAATAAAATAGTAGAATAGAATAGATAAAACAAATTTAAAAAATGTACAGTGCAATAAAATAGTTCTGGATTACTGTTCAACAGTTCAAAGTCGTCTTTACCTTCTCCGTTTGGTATCCACAGTTTAAAACTGGACAGTCTTCCAGTTTGATACCCACTTTGACCCTTTGAACCTCTCACTCAGGGCAAACCTCCCTCTCAGGGCGCGGTTCCCTCTCTCAGGGCGCGGTTCTAGGCCTGGGTCAAGTACAACCAAGTAATACAATGATGATGTAGATTCAATGATGATATGGATTCAACGATGATATGGAGCCACTATGGATTACTTATGTAATCTTTCTCCCAAAGTCCCTATATATACATAAGATGAAAAACAACAACCCATGGGAACCAATACTTTGTTTGTGTATCTCATCAGTGAACATAAATAAACAGTGACATCATCCCTGTCTGAAGGCAGTGTTCCAAAGCACGCACCCTCTTGGTGTCAGTGTGGGTGAATAGACCTGTTTGAGTGGCTGGGATCCCGTCTTGTTCCACTTTCTAAAGTACATAACTGAGTAAACAAACTGTCCTCAGGAAAACCGGATCCCTGGGACAGAGCGCTGATGTTTACAAAGGCAGGCAATTTAGTTAACAAACGTAATCCAGGCGTCCATTCTTTTGTTTGCTGCATTGCTTTTTTTTTTTTATTCTTTATTTCCTTTCAAATGTTTTCTTTCTTTCTTTATTCTTTCTTTCTTTTTTTCATTCATTCTTTTTCGTTCTTTCTTTCTTTCTTTCTTTCTTTCTTTCTTTCTTTCTTTCTTTCTTTCTTTCTTTCTTTCTTTCTTTCTTTCTTTCTTTCTTTCTTTCTTTCTTTCTTTCTCTTAAGGCCTCTACATGCTACAGCAACTTCAAAGCAACTGCACCACAACATCGACAAAGCAACAGTGTTTTAGACACTCTGCCTTTATGCTTCTAATAATAATAATAATTAATTTAATTTATATAGCGCTTCTCAATAACCCGAAGTCGCTGACAGTAGTCGGGAGCAGGGGTACAAACAAAGAAACGAAAGCAAAGAAACAAAAACAAAAACAACAAAGAAACAAAAACAAAAGGAACATGAGACCATGGGGGGAACAGGGGAGACAGCCTGATAGCACAAAAAAGGACTGGAGACAGATATCAATCAGGTTGGAGGGGAGGGGGGGGTTTAGGGGTGGGGGGGTTGAAGGCAAGGGAGAACAGGTGGGTTTTGAGGCGAGCTTTGAAGGTGGAGAGTGTAGGGGAGTCTCTGATGGACTGGGGGAGGGAGTTCCAGAGTCGGGGTGCAGTGCGAGAGAAGGCCCGATCTCCGAAGTTTTTAAGCTTGGATGTCGGGACAGTGAGGGAGGCAGTGGAGGAGGACCGGAGGGAACGGGTGGGGCGGTAGGGGAGAAGGAGATCAGTCAGGTAGGGGGGGGCCAGGCTGTGGAGGGCTTTGAAGGTGAGGAGTAGTGTTTTAAAGTTAATGCAGTGTTTGATCGGGAGCCAGTGGAGGGAGTGGAGGACAGGAGTGATGTGTTCGCGGGACCGGGTGTTAGTGAGGAGGCGGGCGGCTGAATTTTGGACCATTTGCAGTTTATGGAGGGAGCGGGAGGTGATACCAGTGAGGAGGGAGTTGCAGTAGTCCAGGCGGGAGGAGATGAAGGCGTGAATGAGGGATTCAGCAGCGGGGGGGGAGAGGCAGTGACGGATTTTTGCGATGTTGCGGAGGTGAAAGCAACATCGACGCGCAAAGTTAGTTTAACTAAAGTTAGTTTAGGTTCGTGTTAACGTTAGATAATGTACAAAATAAACGTATTTCCGGTGCTTTTAGACGTCGCTCTTTTATTTTGAAATCCGACTGGAAGTATTTGTGATGTATTCTGCTTGTGTAACTTTAGGTTCGTTTTAACGTTAGCTGGCAGCTACAGGCACTCGAGGTCGAGGAAGAGCTGCTGAATTTAATCGGCAGGAGGAGAGAGAGCTCGTCAAAGCTGGATATATCCCTGTGGCTGTGGTTGTAGGCACGGAAATGCAGCTTGAACTACCTGTTATATTAAATTAATATACAACTTGTCCGTGTCCAGTCCTTTCGAACTGCCCCACCGTCCGTTCATTGTAAACAATGATGCATGTAATTATATTAACGTTACTGTGTGTTGTTGTAGCTATGTTAATAAATTCTGAATGGCATTAACGTTAGTTGGGTATGATAGAGCATTGAATAGCATCAAGTTCAACGCTAGCTGGCTGGCTACAACAATGGCGGATGGTATTCTCTGCGGGACCAATATTATTCTATGACAGCCCCGCCCCCATTCGCTAACCAACCAATCACTGCTACGCAATATCAACGCAACGGTTGTTTAGATTAGATTTGGGTGAAAGGTACGCAACATCCTCGCAACACAGTCTACAAGACCCTCTAAAACAACCGCGCTGAAATCGCGCTGATGTTGTGTTGAAGTTGCTTTGAAGTTGCTGTAGCATGTAGAGGCCTTTACTCTATATATCTTCCCTCCTAATGTCTGTCTCTCTGTCTCTTAATGTCTGTCCCTCCATCTCTTAATGTTTGTCCCTCTCTTTCTTAATGTCTGTCCCTCTGTCTCTTAATGTCTGTCCCTCTGTCTCTTAATGTATGTCCCTCTGTCTCTTAATGTCTGTCCCTCTGTCTCTTAATGTCTGTCTCTCTGTCTCTTAATGTCTGTCCCTCTGTCTCTCTTAATGTCTGTCTCTCTGTCATTTAATGTCTGTCCCTCTGTCTCTTAATGTCTGTCTCTCTGTCTCTTAATGTCTGTCTCTCTGTCTCTTAATGTCTGTCCCTCTGTCATTTAATGTCTGTCCCTCTGTCTCTCTTAATGTCTGTCCCTCTGTCTCTTAATGTCTGTCTCTCTGTCTCTTAATGTCTGTCCCTCTGTCTCTCTTAATGTCTGTCTCTCTGTCATTTAATGTCTGTCCCTCTGTCTCTTAATGTCTGTCTCTCTGTCTCTTAATGTCTGTCCCTCTGTTTCTCTTAATGTCTGTCCCTCTGTCTCCTAATGTCTGTCCCTCTGTCTCTTAATGTCTGTCCCTCTGTCTCTTAATGTCTGTCTCTCTGTCTCTTAATGTCTGTCTCTCTGTCTCTTAATGTCTGTCCCTCTGTCTCTCTTAATGTCTGTCTCTCTGTCATTTAATGTCTGTCCCTCTGTCTCTCTTAATGTCTGTCCCTCTGTCTCCTAATGTCTGTCCCTCTGTCTCTTAATGTCTGTCCCTCTGTCTCTTAATGTCTGTCTCTCTGTCTCCTAATGTCTGTCTCTCTGTCTCTTAATGTCTGTCCCTCTGTCTCTTAATGTCTGTCTCTCTGTCTCTTCATGTCTGTCTCTCTGTCTCCTAATGTCTGTCTCTCTGTCTCTTAATGTCTGTCTCTCTGTCTCTTAATGTCTGTCTCTCTGTCTCCTTATGTCTGTCTCTCTGTCTCTTAATGTCTGTCCCTTAATGTCTGTCTCTCTGTCTCTTAATGTCTGTCTCTTAATGTCTGTCTCTTAATGTCTGTCCCTCTGTCTCTTAATGTCTGTCTCTCTGTCTCTTAATGTCTGTCTCTCTGTCTCTTAATGTCTGTCCCTCTGTCTCTTAATGTCTGTCTCTCTGTCTCTTAATGTCTGTCCCTCTGTCTCTTAATGTCTGTCCCTCTGTCTCTTAATGTCTGTCTCTCTGTCTCCTAATGTCTGTCTCTCTGTCTCTTAATGTCTGTCTCTCTGTCTCTTAATGTCTGTCTCTCTGTCTCTTAATGTCTGTCTCTTAATGTCTGTCTCTTAATGTCTGTCCCTCTGTCTCTTAATGTCTGTCTCTCTGTCTCTTAATGTCTGTCTCTCTGTCTCTTAATGTCTGTCCCTCTGTCTCTTAATGTCTGTCCCTCTGTCTCTTAATGTCTGTCCCTCTGTCTCTTAATGTCTGTCTCTTAATGTCTGTCTCTTAATGTCTGTCTCTTAATGTCTGTCTCTTAATGT
>NC_140169.1:55867007-55927539 GCF_963971535.1 Notolepis coatsorum
ACACACACACACACACTAGGGCTGTCCCCGACTAAGGATTTGGATGGTCGACTATGATTGGCCAAAATTTGCCGTTAGTTGACTATTGGTCGACACAAAAAAAAAGTATAATATATATATATTTTTAATTACAATTTTTATTTTATTTTATTTTTGTATCATTCCATTTGGGCTGTGGGGGGTGCTTAATGTCTGAAGGAGTCGACTGAAGGCTTCTTGTCCTCTGTAAAAGCATGCAATTGGTCCACTGATGGATTCATCTTGATATTTGTCTAGTCTAGTGTGTTCATTAGACGGGTGAAATCCTCTTTCAGTGCCTCTGTGCCTGTTTTCGTAGGCAGTTAGCCTCTGGTATGCGTGCCATTAGCGTTAGCCACGCTTCTAGGCCTCTTTTCTTTTGGAAAGAATGATAAAAAAATATATATATATATATATAATTTTTATTTTTTTGTATTCGACTAAGAGTCGACTACGGCTCCTTTCGATCGACTAATCGACTAAGTACCGTTCCACCCCGAGCTGCTGTAAACCCCCCCCCCCCCCCATGTGCCTGTACTGTACTGCAGGATTGAAGAGACGTGGAGGTTGTGGTCCAGGTTCCTGGACGACTACTCGCGCTTCCAGGACTGGCTGCAGCTGGCCGAGCGCACGGCCGCCAGCCCCCGGTCAGCCGACGTGCTTTACACCGTCGCCAAGGAGGAGCTGAACAGGTTTGAGGTCAGTTCGGGTCAGGATGGTCAGTTCTGGTCAGTTCTGGTCAGTTCTGGTTAGGATGGTCAGTTCTGGTTAGGAAGGTCAGTTCTGGTCAGTTCTGGTTAGGATGGTCAGTTCTGGTTAGGAAGGTCAGTTCTGGTCAGTTCTGGTTAGGAAGGTCAGTTCTGGTCAGTTCTGGTTAGGATGGTCAGTTCTGGTTAGGAAGGTCAGTTCTGGTCAGTTCTGGTCAGTTCTGGTCAGGATGGTCAGTTCTGGTCAGTTCTGGTCAGGATGGTCAGTTCTGGTCAGTTCTGGTCAGGATGGTCAGTTCTGGTCAGGATGGTCAGTTCTGGTCAGTTCTGGTCAGGATGGTCAGTTCTGGTCAGTTCTGGTCAGTTCTGGTCAGGATGGTCAGTTCTGGTCAGTTCTGGTCAGGATGGTCAATTCTGGTCAGTTCTGGTCTGGATGGTCAGTTCTGGTCTGGATGGTCAGTTCTGGTCAGGATGGTCAGGATGGTCTGGATGGTCAGTTCTGGTCAGGATGGTCTGGATGGTCAGTTCTGGTCAGTTCTGGTCAGTTCTGGTCAGTTCTGGTCAGTTCTGGTCAGGATGGTCAATTCTGGTCAGTTCTGGTCTGGATGGTCACTTCTGGTCTGGATGGTCAGTTCTGGTCAGTTCTGGTCAGTTCTGGTGAGTTCTGGTCAGGATGGTCAGTTCTGGTCAGTTCTGGTCAGGATGGTCAGTTCTGGTCAGTTCTGGTCAGTTCTGGTGAGTTCTGGTCAGGATGGTCAGTTCTGGTCAGTTCTGGTCAGTTCTGGTCAGTTCTGGTCTGGATGGTCAGTTCTGGTCTGGATGGTCAGTTCTGGTCAGGATGGTCAGTTCTGGTCTGGATGGTCAGTTCTGGTCTGGATGGTCAGTTCTGGTCAGTTCTGGTCAGTTCTGGTCAGGATGGTCAGTTCTGGTCTGGATGGTCAGTTCTGGTCAGTTCTGGTCAGGATGGTCAGTTCTGGTCTGGATGGTCAGTTCTGGTCAGGATGGTCACTTCTGGTCAGGATGGTCACTTCTGGTCAGTTCTGGTCAGGATGGTCAGTTCTGGTCAGGATGGTCAGTTCTGGTCTGGATGGTCAGTTCTGGTCAGGATGGTCAGTTCTGGTCAGGATGGTCAGTTCTGGTCTGGATGGTCAGTTCTGGTCAGGATGGTCAAGATGGTAAATTATTTGTATTGCAATTTTTTTTTTTTTTTAATAATAATTATTATTATCATATTTTCTTCCCCCTCTCCGTCCTCCTGCTTCCCCCCTGCAGGGCTTCCAGAGGCAGGTCCACGAGCGCCTGGCCGAGCTGGAGCTGATCAACCACCAGTACCGCCGCCTGTCCCGGGAGAACCGCACCGACCGGGCCAGCCAGCTCAGAGCCATGGTCCACCAGGGCAACAGCCGCTGGGAGGCGCTGCAGCTCAGAGTCGCCGCCATCCTGCGCCGACTCAAGGTACGTCGACCAGCCCTGTGGGGGGAGGGGCGCCGTCTCAATACACCGCTGCACCTCCTCGCAGGGGTGTAAAGTACTGGAGTAATTGTACTTCGTTACAATACTTAAGTACTGTTTTTTTTGGGGGATTTGTACTTTACCCGAGTATTATTAGGTTTGTACACTTTGTACTTTTACTCAATTACATTTCGGAGAAAAAAAAACATACTTTTTACTCCTTACATTTAAAATGCAGACATACAAAGTACAAAGTACAAATCTCGCAGGTTCAACAATTTTAATGAGTATACTTTCTCTGGCCGAACTAACGTTAACGCTATTAATCCTGCGGCCGCTCTTCATTTAAAAACAGCCAATCAAATCCCCATCAATGGAAAATGAACCCGCCCATTATACCTGTGCTGATTGGTCCTTGTGCGAGACTAGAAAGCGTGGGGATCTTTGATTAAACACCTGCTATCAGAAGAATAGACGGTCAGAAAAAAAGTTTTTACTTTAACTTTTTAGTACTTAATTACATTTAAAGGTAGAAACTTTTTGACTTTTACTCAAGTGTGTTTTTAGCCAGATACTCTGACTTTTTACTTGAGTACGATTTTGAGACGGTACCCATACTTTCACTTAAGTACAATTTCTGGGTACTTTTTACACCCCTGCTTCCTCGTTACATTGAGCTCATGGGGGAGAGAGCGGGGGGAGAAAATTAATACATGTGGATGAGAGCCTTGGCATTAAGTAGCTATGGCAGTGGGGGCGCTGGAGACATGATCCAATAGACTTTTATATACGCATGAGTCTCCTGAACACGGAGAGACCAATCCCAAGTTGATCTGCACTTTTCTCAGCCGAGCTATAGTCACTTTTTCGCACCTACTCCCGAACTACGCATGCGCAGTTCGGGAGTAGGTGCGAAAAAGCGACTATAGCTCGGCCGAGAAAAGTGCTGATCGACTTGGTATTGGTCTCTCCTTATTATTATTATTATTATTATTATTATTATTATTATTATTATTATTATTATTATTATTATTATTATTATTATTATTATTATTATTATTATTATTATTATTATTATTATTATTATATTATTATTATTATTATTATTATTATTATTGTTGTTGTTGTTGTTGTTGTTGTTGTTATTATTATTATTATTATTATTATTATTATTATTATTATTATTATTATTATTATTATTATTATTATTATTATTATTATTATTATTATTATTATTATTATTATTATTATTATGATTATTATTATGATTAAGTATACTTGCTCCACGCCTTGTGCCTCAGTACTTCACCGGCCAGAGGGAGCAGTTCGAGGGCACCAGGGAGAGCATGCTGCTGTGGCTGACGCAGCTGGACCTGCAGCTCACCAACGTGGAGCACTTCTCCGAGAGCGACGTGACGAGCAAGATGAAGCAGCTGAATGTGAGAGAGAGAGCACACAGAGAGACACACAGAGAGAGAGAGACACACAGAGAGACACACACAAGATGAAGCAGCTGAATGTGAGAGAGAGAGCACACAGAGAGACACACAGAGAGAGAGACACACACAGAGAGACACACACAAGATGAAGCAGCTGAATGTGAGAGAGAGAGCACACAGAGAGACACACAGAGAGAGAGAGACACACAGAGAGACACACACAAGATGAAGCAGCTGAATGTGAGAGAGAGAGCACACAGAGAGACACACAGAGAGAGAGACACACACAGAGAGACACACACAAGATGAAGCAGCTGAATGTGAGAGAGAGAGCACACAGAGACACACAGAGAGAGAGACACACACACACACAGAGAGTCACACACACAGAGACACACACAAGATGAAGCAGCTGAATGTGAGAGAGAGAGCACACAGAAACACACAGAGAGAGAGAGACACACACACACAGAGAGACACACACACAGAGAGACACACACAAGATGAAGCAGCTGAATGTGAGAGAGAGAGCCAGGGGCGTAGCTGGGGGGGGGGTAGCTTAGGATGATTCCAAGGGCCCAGCACTGGGGGGGGGCCCAAATTTTTTTTTTTTTTTTTTACTGGACATCACTCAGGTGTATTATTGATGCTCTCATTGATACTATGTTTGTTTCTGAAGTGTGTGTGTGTGTGTGTGTGTGTGTGTGTGTGTGTGAGATATATATAGAGAGAGGGGGGGCTTTGGTAGACTATTGCATTGGTCCATTCATTGAAGATGAACGCAATGCGACATCCTTTACTAGGCTCACCCACCAACAGTGCAGGTGCTGAACTGCTGATGCGAATGTATAGGTAAAAACCATATTATGCGTTTTCATCAATAAAAAAATGGGCAAAAAAATTTCCGCTCGCGCGCTTACGCGCGCTCGCATTCACTGGGGGACTACAAATACATTCTTTCATGGGGCCCAGAATCTGGAGCTACACCCCTGGAGAGAGCACACAGAGACACACACAGAGAGAGAGACACACACACAGAGAGACACACACACAGAGAGACACACACAAGATGAAGCAGCTCAATGTGAGAGAGAGCACACACACAGAGAGACACTCTCACACACACACACACACACACATCTATCTATCTATCTATCTATCTATCTATCTATCTATCTATCTATCTATCTATCTATCTATCTATCTATCTATCTATCTATCTATCTATCTATCTATCTATCTGTCTGTCTGTCTGTCTGTCTGTCTGTCTGTCTGTCTGTCTGTCTGTCTGTCTGTCTGTCTATCTGTCTGTCTGTCTGTCTGTCTGTCTGTCTGTCTGTCTGTCTGTCTGTCTGTCTGTCTGTCTGTCTGTCTGTCTGTCTGTCTGTCTGTCTGTCTGTCTGTCCGTCTGTCTCTCCCTCCTCCCTCCTCATCAGAGCCTCTATCTAACCCTCCTCTCTCTCTCCCTCTCCCTCCTCCCATCTCCCTCATCACCCCTCCCTCCTCCCTCCTCTCTCCTTCCTCCTCCCTCCTCCCTCCTCTCCTCTCTCCTGCCTCCTCCCTCCTCTCTCCTCTCTCCTGCCTCCTCCCTCCTCTCTCCTTCCTCCTCCCTCCTCTCTCCTCCCTTCTCTCTCCCCTCCCTCCCTCCTCTCTCTCCTCTCTCTCTCCCTCCTCCCTCCTCTCTCCTTCCTCCTCTCTCCCTCCTCCCTCCCTCTCTCCCATCCCTCCCTCCTCCTCCCTCATCTCTCTCTCTCCCTCCCCCTCCTCTTCATCCTCCCTCCTCTCTCCTCTCCCTCCTCCTCCCTCCCTCCTCCCTCTCTCTCTCCCTCCTCCCTCCCTCCTCCCTCCTCTCTCCCTCATCTCTCTCTCCCTCCCCCTCCTCTCCCTCCTCTCTCCTCTCCCTCCTCCTCTCTCCTCTCCCTCCTCCTCTCTCCCTCCTTTCCCTCTCTCTCTCCCTCCCGCTCCTCTCCCTCCTCCTCTCTCCTCTCCCTCCTCCTCACTCCCTCCTTTCCCTCTCTCTCTCCCTCCCGCTCCTCTCCCCCTCCTCTCCCTCCACCCTCCTCTACCTTCTCTCTCCTCTCTCCCTCCTCCTATCTCCCTCCTCTCTTTCTCTCCCTCCTCCCTCCTCTCTCCTCTCCCTCTCTCCCTCCCCGTCCTCTCCCTCCTCCTCCCTCCCTCCTCTCTCTCTCCCTCCTCTCTCCTCTCTCTCCCTCCTCTCTCCTCTCCCTCCTCCTCTCTCCCTCCTCTCTCTCTCTCCCTCCCTCCTCTCTCTCTCTCTCCCTCCCCCTCCTCTCTCTCTCTCTCCTCTCCCTCCTCCCTCCTCCCTCCCCTCTCCTCTCTCTCTCCCTCCCCATCTTCTCCCTCCCCCTCCTCTCCCTCCTCCTCCCTCCCCTCCCCTCTCCCTCCTCTCCCTCCTCCTCTCTCTCTCTCTCTCCCTCCCCATCTTCTCCCTCCCCCTCCTCTCCCTCCTCCTCCCTCCCCTCCCCTCTCCCTCCTCTCCCTCCTCCTCTCTCTCTCTCTCTCCCTCTCCCTCCTCTCCCTCCCCCTCCTCCTCTCTCTCTCTCCCTCCCCCCCCCCCCCCCCCCCTCAGGGCCTCCAGAGGGAGATCACCCTGAACACGGAGCGTATCGACGGGCTGATAGTGTTCGGGGAGGTGGTGATCCAGAGGAGCTGCCCGCTGGACGCCGCGCTGCTGGAGCAGGAGCTGGAGGAGCTGCACCGCTACTGTCAGGAGGTGTTCAGCCGTCTGGTGCGCTTCCACCAGCGCCTGGGCCAGGTACACACCACACTACACACTACACACTACACTACACACTACACACTACACTACACACTACACACTACACTACACTACACTACACACTACACTACACACTACACACTACACACTGCTACTGTCAGGAGGTGTTCAGCCGTCTGGTGCGCTTCCACCAGCGCCTGGGCCAGGTACACACCACACTACACACTACACACTACACTACACACTACACACTACACTACACACTACACACTACACTACACTACACACTACACTACACACTACACACTACACACTACACACTGCTACTGTCAGGAGGTGTTCAGCCGTCTGGTGCGCTTCCACCAGCGCCTGGGCCAGGTACACACCACACTACACACTACACACTACACTACACACTACACACTACACTACACACTACACACTACACACTACACTACACTACACACTACACTACACACTACACACTACACACTACACACTGCTACTGTCAGGAGGTGTTCAGCCGTCTGGTGCGCTTCCACCAGCGCCTGGGCCAGGTACACACCACACTACACACTACACACTACACTACACACTACACACTACACTACACACTACACACTACACACTACACTACACTACACACTACACTACACACTACACACTACACACTACACACTGCTACTGTCAGGAGGTGTTCAGCCGTCTGGTGCGCTTCCACCAGCGCCTGGGCCAGGTACACACCACACTACACACTACACACTACACTACACACTACACACTACACTACACACTACACACTACACACTACACTACACACTACACACTACACACTACACTACACACTACACACTACACTACACTACACACTACACTACACACTACACACTACACACTACACACTACACACTACACTACACTACACTACACTACACTACACACTACACTATACACTACACACTACACTACACACTACACACTACACACTACACTACACTACACTACACTACACTACACACTACACACTACACTACACTACACTACACTACACTACACTACACACTACACTACACACTACACACTACACTACACACTACACTACACACTACACACTACACTACACTACACTACACACTACACACTGCACTACACACTACACTACACACTACACTACACACTACACACTACACTACACACTACACACTACACACTACACACTACACTACACTACACTACACTACACTACACACTACACACTACACTACACACTACACTACACACTACACTACACACTACACACTACACTACACACTACACACCACACTACACAACTACACACTACACACTACACTACACTACACACTGCACTACACACTACACTACACACTACACTACACACTACACACTACACTACACACTACACACTACACTACACACCACACTACACACTACACACTACACTACACACTACACACTACACTACACACTACACTACACACTACACACTACACACTACACTACACTACACTACACTACACACTACACTACACTACACTACACTACACACTACACACTACACACTACACTACACACTACACTACACACTACACTACACACTACACTACACACTACACACTACACACTACACACCACACTACACACTACACTACACACTACACACTACACACTACACTACACACTACACACTACACACTACACTACACTACACTACACTACACTACACACTGCACTACACACTACACTACACACTACACTACACACTACACACTACACTACACACTACACACTACACTACACTACACACCACACTACACACTACACTACACACTACACACTACACACTACACACTACACACTACACTACACTACACTACACTACACTACACACTACACACTGCACTACACACTACACTACACACTACACTACACACTACACCACACTACACTACACACTACACACTACACTACACACTACACACTACACTACACTAACTACACTACACACTACACACTACACTACACTACACACTACACACTACACTACACTACACTACACACTACACTACACACTACACTACACACTACACTACACTACACTACACTACACACTACACTACACACTACACTACACACTACACTACACTACACACTACACTACACTACACTACACACTACACTACACTACACACTACACTACACTACACTACACTACACACTACACTACACTACACTACACTACACACACACACTACACTACACTACACTACACACCACACTACACACTACACACTACACACTACACTACACACTACACTACACTACACTACACACCACACTACACACTACACTACACACTACACACCACATTACACACTACACTACACTACACACTACACTACACACTACACACTACACTACACACTACACACCACACTACACACTACACACTACACTACACTACACACTACACTACACTACACACTACACTACACACTAACCACTACACACACTACACACTACACTACACACTACACTACACACTACACTACACACTACACTACACTACACACTACACACTACACTACACTACACTACACTACACTACACACTACACTACACACTACACTACACACTACACACTACACTACACTACACTACACTACACACTACACTACACACTACACTACACACTACACTACACTACACACTACACTACACTACACACTACACTACACACTACACTACACTACACTACACTACACACTACACTACACTACACTACACTACACTACACACTACACTACACTACACTACACACCACACTACACACTACAACACTACACACTACACACTACACTACACTACACACTACACTACACTACACTACACACCACACTACACACTACACTACACACTACACACCACATTACACACTACACTACACTACACACTACACTACACACTACACTACACACTACACTACACACTACACACTACACACTACACTACACTACACACTACACTACACTACACACTACACTACACTACACACTAACCACTACACACACTACACACTACACTACACACTACACTACACTACACACTACACACACTACACACTACACTACACTACACTACACACCACACTACACACTACACACTACACTACACACTACACACCACACTACACACTACACACTACACTACACTACACTACACTACACCACTACACTACACTACACTACACACTACACTACACACTACACTACACTACACTACACACTACACTACACTACACACTACACTACACTACACTACACTACACTACACTACACACTACACTACACTACTACACTACACTACACACTACACTACACTACACACTACACTACACACTACACACTACACTACACTACACTACACACTACACTACACTACACACTACACTACACTACACTACACACTACACTACACTACACACTACACTACACACTACACACTACACTACACACCACACTACACTACACACTACACTACACACTACACTACACACTACACACTACACTACACTACACACTACACACTACACACTGCACTACACACTACACTACACTACACACTACACTACACACTACACTACACACTACACACTACACTACACTACACACTACACTACACTACACACTACACACTACACTACACACTACACACTACACACTACACTACACACTACACTACACAACTACACTATACTACACTACACACTACACTACACACTACACTACACTACACTACACTCTACACACTGAACACTACACACTACACTACACACTACACACTACACTACACTACACTACACACTACACTACATACACACTACACACTACACTACACACTACACTACACACTACACACTACACTACACACTACACTACACTACACTACACACTACACTACACTACACACTACACTACACTACACACTACACTACACACTACACACTACACTACACACTACACTACACACTACACTACACTACACTACACACTACACTACACACTACACTACACACTACACTACACTACACACTACACTACACACTACACACTACACTACACTACACACTACACACTACACTACACACTACACTACACACTACACTACACACTACACTACACTACACACTACACTACACTACACTCTACACACTACACTACACTACACTACACACTACACTACACACTACACTACACTACACACTACACTACACAATACACTACACTACACTACACACTACACTACACACTACACACTACACACTACACTACACACTACACTACACACTACACTACACACTACACTACACTACACACTACACTACACACTACACTACACACTACACTACACTACACCACACACTACACTACACTACACACTACACACTACACTACACTACACACTACACTACACTACACCACACACTACACTACACTACACTACACACTACACACCACACTACACACTACACTACACTACACACTACACTACACAATACACTACACTACACTACACACTACACTACACACTACACACTACACACTACACTACACACTACACACTACACTACACTACACTACACACTACACTACACTACACTACACACTACACTACACACTACACTACACTACACACTACACTACACAATACACTACACTACACTACACACTACACTACACACTACACACTACACACTACACTACACACTACACTACACACTACACTACACACTACACTACACTACACACTACACTACACACTACACTACACACTACACTACACTACACCACACACTACACTACACTACACACTACACACTACACTACACTACACACTACACTACACTACACCACACACTACACTACACTACACTACACACTACACTACACTACACTACACACTACACACCACACTACACTACACTACACACTACACTACACACTACACTACACTACACTACACTACACACTACACACTACACTACACTACACTACACTACACACTACACACTACACTACACACTACACTACACACTACACTACACTACACTACACACTACACACTACACTACACACTACACTACACTACACTACACCACACACTACACTACACACTACACACCACACTACACACCACACTACACTACACTACACACTACACTACACTACACTACACTACACTACACTACACACTACACTACACTACACTACACACTACACACTACACTACACACTACACACTACACTACACTACACTACACACTACACTACACACTACACTACACTACACTACACACTACACTACACACTACACTACACACTACACTACACTACACACTACACTACACTACACACTACACTACACTACACTACACACTACACACTACACTACACACTACACTACACTACACACTACACTACACACTACACTACACTACATACATACACATACATACATACATACATACATACATACATACATACATACATACATACATACATACATACATACATACATACATACATATGTTTGTTTTAATTCATTTGATTGTCTGTTATAAACATGTTATAGACATGCTCTCGTGTTCCCACTCTGCATCTCCCCCTGAGAGGTGTGGGGGTCACACATAACATCCATCATTACATCACCTATAAACACACACAAGTGATTACATTCATCTGATTACATTCATCTGGGACACATACACACTGTGAGCTGGCACACACTCGCACACACACGCACACACATACATACACATACACACAGACACACACATACATACATACATACACATACACACAGACACACACACATACATACATAGACACACACACACAGACACAGACATACATACACATACACACAGATACACACACACACACACACACACACACAGACATACACACAGACACACACACAGACATAGACATACATACACATACATACACACATACACACAGACACACACACACAGACACAGACACACACAGACACACACACATACACACACACATACACACACACAGACATAGACATACACACACACACACACACACACAGACATAGACATACATACACATACACACACAGACACACACACACACACACACACACACACACAGACATACACACAGACACACACACACAGACACAGACACACACAGACACACACACATACACACATACACACACACAGACATAGACATACACACACACACACACACACACACACACACAGACACAGACACACACAGACACACACACATACACACACACACACACACACACACAGACATAGACATACATACACATACACACAGACACACACACACACATACATACATACATAGACACACATACACACAGACACACAGACACAGACACACACAGACACAGACACACATATTCACAGACACACACACATACACACATAGACACACATACACGTTGACACACACACAGACACAGACACACATACACACACACACAGACACTCAGCTGCAGCTGGGCCTGACCCCTGGCCTTGCGTGTCGCCCCCAGAACGCCACGGAGGAGCCGGACACTTCCTCCGTCGACAGAGCGTCTCTGGAGAGCAGCCTGGAGCTGGTTGGTCGGCCGTGGCTGGGGCGGAGTCAGGGGAGCCTCTCTGCCCCGCCCACTCAGGTGCTGGCCCCGCCCCTGGCCCCGCCCCTGGAGCGCTCTGGGCGGGAGACCCCGGTGAGCGTGGACTCCCTGGCGCTGGAGTGGGACCACACGGGGGACGTGGGCGCGTCTTCATCACACGACGACGAGGAGGAGGAGGAGGGACAGGAAGGGGAGGCGATGTTCTTCAGCGCGCTGGCGGGTAAGTTCAGGAGTTCAGCGGCCGTCAGGGGCACACTATTGGTCATACTGTATATGTACACTAAGATACCCCCTATAGGGAGGTGCGGTCTGACGTCACTTTAGTTTCCGCCCGTACAGGGATTCATCGTTGGGAAAATGGATTATCGGCTATTGTGACAATTCTGCCTCGTGAACATTGAACAACGCTTTCCATTTTTGCACAAAATGAGTTCCCTTCTATCACTAACATAAAAGGGGAACTATCTTATAAATGGCCTTTTTCTGTGTTTAGCATTGTTTCCTAGCTATGTGGACTTATATTAATAGGATCTATGTCTCTAATTCTCATATTGGCGCATTCTTCCAATTCTCCTCTCACAATATTCACCCTCACTGAACTGAGTCATCTGAAAATGTGCATATCTGTGATGTCAGAGATTTCTCAGCTGCATAATAATGTGGCAGTTGGTGTGGCAGTTGGCACCAGGCCACACCGTGGTTGGAGCCCAGCCTCAAAACGGCTTGAGATCTTGAGGTAGAAAAATGCAGTTTTGAGTACTTGATTAGAAATACAAAACAATTAATCTTTTTGAGAAAAAAAACCTTACAGAGGTGTTCCATAGACTCACAGGAATTGTGTAAAAGTGCCCAAATAGTGATTTTTTTTTTAAAATAGTTCCCCTTTAAGCATTTTTGGTTGAAATAAAGGTAGTTATACGTTTTTTTATTTGTTGTTAAAAAAGAACTACACTTACGACTGCCTGTCGTTCAGTGCTGTCGCCTGATACGCGTCACGGCCATTGTGTAGTTCCTCAGTGAGCGAAAACATAAACAGTGTTATTTTGCTACCTTTACGATCAATTGCGATTTTTTTTCATGTTGAGCTATAGATTGTGGATGAATACACACAGAAAAGGTACACCGTGCCAATGTTCATGTTTGGCACTTTATGTGTGTGTGTTTGTGTGGTTTGTGTGTGTGCACTTGTGTGTGTGTGTGTATGTATGTGCACATTTATATGTCCGGATGTTCATGCATTTGTGTGTCTGAATATGTATGTTTATATATATATATGTGTGTGTGTGTGTGTGTGTGTGTGTGTGTGTGTGTGTGTGTGTGTGTGTGTGTGTGTGTGTGTGTGTGTGTGTGTGCGTGTGCGTGTGCGTGTGCGCGTGTGCGTGTGTGTGTGTGTGTGTCCCAAGCTCCAAGCAGGTCCATGGTGATGCTTGAGTCAGGAAAGAGACTGGACTCAGATCACCAGACAGAGATCTCACGCCCCACCACCCCGCTGGAGCAGGCCTATGTAAGTCTGAACCCTCACTAACCAATAATAATGACAGTGATCGTGTCTCTATGTGTTTATTACCTCAGTAATAATGACAGTGATCTGATCTCTCCAGGTAGTAATAATGACAGTGATCAGGTCTCTCCAGGTAGTAATAATGACAGTGATCAGGTCTCTCCAGATAGTAATAATGACAGAGATCTGGTCTCTCCAGGTAGTAATAATGACAGTGATGAGGTCTCTCCAGATAGTAATAATGACAGAGATCTGGTCTCTCCAGGTAGTAATAATGACAGTGATCTGGTCTCTCCAGGTAGTAATAATGACAGTGATCAGGTCTCTCCAGGTAGTAATAATGACAGTGATCGTGTCTCTCCAGGTAGTAATAATGACAGTGATCTGGTCTCTCCAGGTAGTAATAATGACAGTGATGAGGTATCTCCAGATAGTAATAATGACAGAGATCTGGTCTCTCCAGGTAGTAATAATGACAGTGATGAGGTCTCTCCAGATAGTAATAATGACAGAGATCTGGTCTCTCCAGGTAGTAATAATGACAGAGATCTGGTCTCTCTAGGTAGTAATAATGACAGTGATCAGGTCTCTCCAGGTAGTAATAATGACAGTGATCGTGTCTCTCCAGGTGTTTATTACCTCAGTAATAATGACAGTGATCTGGTCTCTCCAGGTGCTTATTACCTCAGTGATAATGACAGTGATCTGGTCTCTCCACGTGTTTATTACCTCAGTAATAATGACAGTGATCTGGTCTCTCCAGGCGCGTATTACCTCAGTGATAATGACAGTGATCTGGTCTCTCCAGGTAGTAATAATGACAGTGATCAGGTCTCTCCAGGTAGTAATAATAACAGTGATCAGGTCTCTCCAGGTAGTAATAATGACAGTGATCGTGTCTCTCCAGGTGTTTATTACCTCAGTAATAATGATAGTGATCAGCTATCTCTCAGTAAAAATGACAGTGATCTGGTCTCTCCAGGTGCTTATTACCTCAGTGATAATGACAGTGATCTGGTCTCTCCAGGTGCTTATTACCTCAGTAATAATGACAGTGATCTGGTCTCTCCACGTGTTTATTACCTCAGTAATAATGACAGTGATCTGGTCTCTCCACGTGTTTATTACCTCAGTGATAATGACAGTGATCTGGTCTCTCCAGGCGCGTATGATGCTGGAATGCAGCGGCAGCATCGAGAGCTTCAGACAAGTCTCTCATATCCTGGATGACGAGGAGCAGCCGGAGGCCCTGGGTCTCACCGGGTTGACCACAGTAGACAAACAGTCAGGTAAGAACATGTCTGTCCACACTGAAGACACGTGTCATCACCATAGTATAGAACAGGGGTCGGCAATTAGGTTTGGCCACGGGCCAGATTTTCCCAAAGCCATTACTTGGCGGGCCAATGGCTAATTTAATATAGTGAAAAAAGACAAACGTTTTTCTCTGGTCTGCATCCCCTTAACAATTGTGTGTATTGCGCCGTACTGTATTGTACCCATTCTGCAATCTGTTAAATAAAGTTTTCATTCATTCATTCATTCATGAACAGCAGATCAGCTGTTGCAGATCACCGCGGCGCGTGATGAACAGATCAGAAGACAGAATGCATGAAAACACGACTCACCATACCTTGTCTGTTGTTAAGTCCTCCAAAATCCCTGCTAATGTTTGAAACATGTCACATATCCACTCGCCGCCCTCCAATTCCAGATTGGCGTTGAATGCAGCTACTTTATCTGCCAACTTGAACACAGTTGTCATCATTTCCTCGTTGTTGTTGTTGTTGTTGTTGTTGTTGTCGCCACATATTATGCAGAGAGGACGTCGGCTCGGCACACAAGAATCACCAACCTGTTGCGATAAACCCGTATTTTAAGTATGGCTCCTGTTTATTAAAAGAAGCGTTATATTTCCCCGTTGCAAAGAAGCTATCCAAAGATGTTTGTTTTGTTTTTTTAACACATTTTGTTACTCGCTCCATCTCGAACGCGGAAGTGAAAGTGCGTTAGGGAAATATACACGCGGCCCGTGGGACTATTCCATTGGTTCTCCCAGTCCACGTGACCATTTCTAGCATTTCAATTGGCTATAGTGACAGACATGCTTTTGATGACTACCGGTAGATAGATACAGCTTCACAATAAAAGACACCCTGGCGTCCCGAGTGAATATTTCCCGCGCGTAAAATAAATATCATATTCTCAAAATAATCTGACGGGCCAGAAATGATTGCTGGCGGGCCAATGTCGGCCCGCGGGCCGCCTATTGCCGATCCCTGGTATAGAATATAGTTATACTGTACACTACAATGCACTTCATTGCTCTGTTGCACTCTGCTTAGATGCCAACTTAACCCTTTCACTACCACACTACCAAAGGGTTAACTCTTTCACTGCGACAATACAGAAGGCTAACCCTTTCACTGCCCACACGACAAAGGGTTAACCCTTTCACTACCACACTACAGAAGGCTAACCCTTTCACTACCACACTACCAAAGGGTTAACCCTTTCACTACCACACTACAGAAGGCTAACCCTTTCACTGCCACACGACAAAGGGTTAACCCTTTCACTACCACACTACAGAAGGCTAACCCGTTCACTGCCACACGACAAAGGGTTAACCCTTTCACTACCACACTACAGAAGGCTAACCCTTTCACTGCCACACGACAAAGGGTTAACCCTTTCACTACCACACTACAGAAGGTTAACCCTTTCACTACCACACTACAGAAGCTTAACGTTGTTGTACTCCTGTGTTCAGGTGTGATTGAGCGCTGGGAGCTGCTACAGGCTCAGTCCAGGAGCGATCAGCCGGACGGCCCACGGGACCCTCGGCAGTTGACCTCTGACCTGAGTGACATCACTTCCTGGCTGCGGCATGTGACCCCGGAGCTGGGGCGTCTCCAGCGGGCCGACCCTTCCGCCGGCATCCAGGACATGGAGGAGAGAGCCAAGCAGCTGAAGGTGAAAGCCCCGCCCACTCCTCCCAAAGCCCCGCCCCCACTCCTCCCATTGGCTCCTCGTGTCCTGTAGCTGAGCTTCATGAGCGCAACACTAGTTAAAGGGACACTTCACCCAAAAAAACAACGCTGATCACCGCAGAGACTCTGGGATCGAATCCAGCTGTCAGCGGTACCTCCGGCTCGGTCAGTCGTCCCTACGAACACAATTGGTCAGTGTGTTCGCGGGTGGGAAGCCGGTGGGTGGGGTGTGTGTCCTGGTCGTTGTAAAACAGCGACTCCTACTGGTCGGTCGGGGCACCTGTTCAGCAGGGAGGGGATCTGGGGGAGATAGTGTGTGAACCGATCTGCACGTGTTACGTCGCTCTCCCAGTGAAACTCCTCGTTGTCGGGTGAAAAGAGGCGGCTGGCGACTCCACGTGTATCGGAGGAGACGTGTGATAGTCTACACGCACCCTCCCCAGACTGCATGGTGGGGCAATGAATGCACGCAATGACCAGGAAGGGAATTGGCATAACGACTAACTTGGGGATGATGGGAGAAAATGATAGAAAGACAAAAAAAAACAATGCTGATTTTTTTTCACATCATCTCACACACATCCAAAAACACATCCACACTAGGGCTGCAACTAATGACTATTTTGGTAGTCGACTAATCTGTCGATTATTTTTTCGATTAGTCGACTAATCGAAAAACAATTATATAAAAAAAAATTAAAAAAAAATATATATATAAGTATTATTATTATTTTAAATTTCTTTGCACTACCTATCTTTGTGAAAGTGGCTTCTCAGCTCTGGTCCAGCTGAAGACAGAGCAGAGGAACAGATTGGACATTGAACATGACCTCAGAGTTGCTTTGTCTACCATCACCCCAGACTTTGAGACTCTTGTCAGGAGCAAACATCATCCCCAGTTATCCCATTAGTTCCCCCAAACTTACTGTCGGTCTGTTATGTTAAGCTAAGAAGTCTTCAGCTGGACCAAAGCTGAGAAGCCACTTTCACAAAGATAGGTAGTGCAAAAAAAAAAATTAAAAAAATTATAATATTTTTATTTTTATTTTTTTTAATGACTAATCGACACAATAATTCCTCGTCGATGATTTTTTATAATCGACATCGTCGATTATGTCGACTAATCGTTGCAGCCCTATTGCACACATTCATTTAGTTTGACAGTTACTGAGAGTAAATTAATTTGAACGTGGCCACCGGCGATGTCGTCGGGGACTTTGAATCATTGTGTTAATTACAGCTCAATGAAATGATAAGGTAGCAGACGGCATCAAGATTCAAGATTCAATCGTTTTATTTCAAACCACAGTGTTAGTTTGGCTACATTTTCCATTTGTCCGGCAAAAACAACATTTGAAAGAAACAACAACAGCCAGAAACTGTACACTGTTTGAAAAGGAGATGGAAGAAGCAGGGCAAGATTACATAATACTGTACTTCAGCAAGTACAATACGACACGATTTACAATACACAATAAACATTATGATGATACAATACAATTTGCAAATACTTCAACCACACACAACACAATCACACACACACACACACGCGCGCACACACACACACACACACACACACACACACACACACACACACACACACACACACACACACACACACACACACACACACACACACACACACACACACACACACACTAGAAGACTATACTCTCATGTCACCCTTCCCCTCAAATCGTTCTCATACAATAAGTTGGGGACTTCCTCCCTGTTATACTTTGCGAATATCATCTTTCTAAACGTCCTCTTTAATATACTCATAGATTTACTGGATTTGGTCTCTACATCATCTACATAATTTCATTGAACAGTTAAAAAGGATTGCAAAAAATGCTAAAAGAGAAGTGACCCTCTCTCTCCACCCTGCAGGAGATGCAGAAGGCCTTCGCTCGCTACAAGTCCCTCATGCTGTCCGTCAACCTGGAGGCTCGCCGGCCACACGGCGGCCCCCCCGGCTCTGCTGCTCCTCCAGAGGCCCAGGAGCTGCAGGCGAGCCTGGGGAGCGTGAACCGAGACTGGAGCCGGGCGTGCACCGTCCTGGAGGAGTGGGAGAGCGGCCTGCGCAAGACACTGATGCGCTGCCAGGTGAGTTGTTCTCTGTTAGGCCCTTTCACACCGGCCGGGCTGCCTGTTATTTTTCTACAACGGAGTTCGGCGATTTGCTAATCTGATTGGCCAGTGTCATTTCTGGTCATGTGACGCGTACGCCCAATCGTGGGACCGCAAGTTTCTACACTGGTTAGGCTTAGGCGCTCGTTCAAAGTCGGTTAAGGTTAGAGTTTGTCTTAGAGCATGGCGATAGAACGCCTGCCCTGATTCCGACGGTTAAGCTTAGGCACTCTTTCGAAGTTGGTTAAGGTTAGAGTTTGTCTTAGAGCAGGGCGATAGAACGCCAGGTAGTTTGCAGGCTGTTAGACCCGGAAATGGGCAAAGACACAGCTTGTCACGCTATTGGGCGCACATGTCACATGACCAGAAACGTCAGTGGCCAATCAGATTCGCAAATCGCCGAACTCCGTTGTAGAAAAATAGGACGCGGCCAGGCTCCGTGCCGGAGCCGGTTCCCGAACGTAATCTCGAACCGGCCGGCGCGTTCTTCACACACCGGGAATAATAATTGGTTCGGAACATGAAAAATCGGTGCTCAGTGTTTTCTTCGAGGGCCGAACTAAAGCCTCCGTCATGTTCCGAACCAATTATTCCCCGGTGTGAACGAGGCCTATGTGAGGGCCGGGTGATAACAGCCAGGGGTGTGAAAAGCACCCAGAAATTATACTTAAAGGGGAACTATTTTACTATTTCTTTCACTATTTGGGCACTTTTACACAATTCCTCTGTAATTTATTTTTTTTATTCATTGTTTTGTATTTCTAATCAAGTACTCAAAAACAGCATTTTTCTACCTCAAGATCTTAAGTCGTTTTGAGGCTGGGCTCCAACCACGGTGTGGCCTGGTGCCAACTGCCACATCAACTGCCACATTATTATGCAGCTGAGAAATCTCTGACATCACAGATATGCACATTTTCAGATGACTCAGTTCAGTGAGGGTGAATATTGTGAGAGGAGAATTGGAAGAATGCGCCAATATGAGAATTAGAGACATAGATCCTATTAAAGTCCATATAGCTAGGAAACAATGCTAAACACTGAAAAAGGCTATTTATAAGATAGTTCCCCTTTAAGTGAAAGTAAGGGTACCGTCTCAAAATCTTACTCGAGTAAAAAGTCAGAGTATCTGGCTAAAAACACACTTGAGTAAAAGTTAAAGGGTTTTTTCTACTTTTAAATGTACTTAAGTACTAAAAAGTTAAAGTAAAAACTCTTTTTCCGACTGTCTATTCTTCTGATAGCAGGTGTTTAATCAAAGATCCCCGCTTTCTAGTCTCGCACAAGGACCAATCAGCATGGGTATGGGGCGGGTTCATTTTCCATTGATTGATTTGATTGGCTGTTTTTAAATGAAGCGCGGCCGCAGGATTAATAACGTTAACATTAGTTCGGCCAGAGAAACAAATATACGAATTTAAATTGTTGGACCTGCGAGATTTGTACGTTGTACGTTGTAGGTCTGCATTTTAAATGTAAGGAGTAAAAAGTATGTTTTTTTTCTCTGAAATGTAATTGAGTAAAAGTACAAGTATACAAACCTAATAATACTCGAGTAAAGTACAAATCCCGAAAAAAACAGTACTTAAGTATTGTAACTTAAGTACAATTACTCAAGTACTTTACACCCCTGATAACAGCCATATTGATATAGCAGCGTTCATCCTCTGACTGTGTTTTTGATATATCGTGATAGTCACATGATATGGAATATGAAGTCATATTTCTTCAAAAAGTATTTCTTATATGTTAGACAGTTTGATACCCTATCATACTTCCTATTAATAATAATAATAATGCAGGACCTGTTCAGAGGTCTTTAATTGGCATGCAACTATCCTCAATGTTTAGCGGTTAGCACACACGGTTACACACACACACACCGGAACACACACGCATGCATTGTTCTTTGTAGGATCGCAGATGCGATTCATCTCTGCGATTAACCCATCCCGTCGTCCTTCCCCCCAAGGGCAGCTGGGAGCAGACAGGCGTCGGCGAGGGCCGCGCCAGGGGACCAATCCAAGTGCTCCTGCCCGTCTTCGTCAAGGACGCCACAGCGTTAGCGATCTGTTGTTGTATTACGCTGTAGTCTTAAAGGAACACGCCAATATTTTACGGGGAAATGCGCTTACCGTCTTCTCCGGAGTCAGACAAGAGGATAGATACCAGTTTCCTCTCTGTGTGTTCAGTAGGAAGCTATCTGGCTGCAAGCTAGCCTAGCTTAGCACAAATGAATGAAAGCGGATACGGACCACCTAGCCTAGCTGTTGGCCAAAAACACCTCTCCTAGAGTTTTAAGCTAGGCTAGTGGTCCGTATCTGCTTCCATTCATTTGTGCTGAGCTAGGCTAGCTTGCAGACGGTAAGAGCATTTCACATAATGTCCTTTAAATATGACGACGTCATCGTATTTAAACCACGTTGACACAGTGGTGCTGTAGCCGTAAGCACCGTGTCAGACGCCTGGTGACCTCTTAACCATGACCTTTAACCCCTTCGCCAGGAGTTCCATGAGACCCTTCACTCCCTGCTGCTGTGGCTGGCCCACGCAGAGAGCCGGCGCTACGCTGTCGACACCCGGCACCCCGACACCCCGCACAGCACCCTGCGGCAGCACCGCAGCACCCTCCAGGTGAGACCACCGCCCTGAGAGAGAGAGAGAGAGAGAGAGAGAGAGAGAGAGAGAGAGAGAGAGAGAGAGAGAGAGAGAGAGAGAGAGAGAGAGAGAGAGAGAGAGGTTGAGCTTGACATGTGTTTGTTTACATGTCTCTCTGCTGCCCTCTAGTGATAAGAAAACTATTATCGCAGCTTTAAAGCTGTGGTATGGCGCCAAACCTATAATAATAACAATAATAATAATAAACTATTTTTGTATAGAACCTTTCATGCAAGAATTGCAGCAAGAACGAGGAGGAGGGAGAGGAGAGAGGAGAGAGAGGAGGGAGAGAGGAGGAGGGAGAGGAGAGAGGAGAGAGAGGAGGGAGAGAGGAGGAGGGAGAGGAGAGAGGAGAGAGAGGAGGGAGAGAGGAGGAGGGAGAGGAGAGAGGAGAGAGAGGAGGGAGAGAGGAGGAGGGAGAGGAGAGAGGAGAGAGAGGAGGGAGAGAGGAGGAGGGAGAGGAGAGAGGAGAGAGAGGAGGGAGAGAGGAGGAGGGAGAGGAGAGAGGAGAGAGAGGAGGGGAGAGAGGAGGAGGGAGAGGAGAGAGGAGAGAGAAGAGGGAGAGAGGAGGAGGGAGAGGGAAAGAGGAGAGAGAGGAGGGAGAGAGGAGGAGGGAGAGAGGAGGGAGGAGGGAGAGAGAGAGGAGGGAGAGGAGAGAGGAGAGAGAGGAGGGAGAGAGGAGGAGGGAGAGAGGAGGGAGGAGGGAGAGAGAGAGGAGGGAGAGGAGAGAGGAGAGAGAGGAGGGAGAGAGGAGGAGGGAGAGAGGAGGGAGGAGAGAGAGGAGGGAGAGAGGAGGAGGGAGAGGAGAGAGGAGAGAGAGGAGGGGGGGAGGAGGGAGAGGAGAGAGGAGAGAGAGGAGGGAGAGAGAGGGAGGAGGGAGAGAGAGAGGAGGGAGAGAGGAGGAGGAAGGAGGGAGAGAGGAGGAGGGAGGAGGGAGAGAGGAGGGAGAGGAGGGGGAGGGAGAGAGAGAGGAGGAGGGAGGAGGGAGAGAGGAGGAGGAAGGAGGGAGAGAGGAGGAGGGAGGAGGGAGAGAGGAGGGAGAGGAGGGGGAGGGAGAGAGAGAGGAGGAGGGAGGAGGGAGAGAGGAGGGAGAGAGGAGGAGGGAGAGGAGAGAGGAGAGAGAGGAGGGAGAGGAGGAGGGAGAGGAGAGAGGAGAGAAAGGAGGGAGAGAGGAGGGAGGAGGGAGAGAGAGAGGAGGGAGAGGAGGAGGGAGAGGAGAGAGGAGAGAGAGGAGGGAGAGAGGAGGGAGGAGGGAGAGAGAGAGGAGGGAGAGAGGAGGAGGAAGGAGGGAGAGAGGAGGAGGGAGGAGGGAGAGAGGAGGGAGAGGAGGGGGAGGGAGAGAGAGAGGAGGAGGGAGGAGGGAGAGAGGAGGAGGGAGAGAGGAGGAGGGAGGAGGGAGAGAGGAGGGAGAGAGAGAGGAGGAGGGAGGAGGGAGAGAGGAGGGAGAGAGGAGGAGGGAGAGGAGAGAGGAGAGAGAGGAGGGAGAGGAGGAGGGAGAGGAGAGAGGAGAGAGAGGAGGGAGAGAGGAGGGAGGAGGGAGAGAGAGAGGAGGGAGAGGAGGAGGGAGAGGAGAGAGGAGAGAGAGGAGGGAGAGAGGAGGGAGGAGGGAGAGAGAGAGGAGGGAGAGAGGAGGAGGAAGGAGGGAGAGAGGAGGAGGGAGGAGGGAGAGAGGAGGGAGAGGAGGGGGAGGGAGAGAGAGGAGGGAGAGAGGAGGAGGAAGGAGGGAGAGAGGAGGAGGGAGGAGGGAGAGAGGAGGAGGGAGGAGGGAGAGAGGAGGGAGAGAGGAGGGAGAGGAGGGAGAGGAGGGAGAGGAGGGAGAGGAGGGAGAGAGGAGGAGGGAGGAGGGAGAGAGGAGGGAGAGGAGGGAGAGGAGGGGGAGGGAGGAGGGAGAGAGGAGGGAGAGGAGGGAGGAGACGTACAAAATTGGCATAAAATGAGCACAAAATCGACAGTTAAACGTTCAACATCTGTAACGTCTCAGTCACTGTGTCGACCCTGACCCCCTGACCCTGAGCTCTGCTGTTTGTCTGTCGCTCCTCCAGGACCTGCAGGGGGCGCTGCGGAGGAGACAGAGCCAGCTGGCCTCCCTCCAGACCCTGTGGTCACAGCTCCACCCCGAGGGGGGGGAGGAGGAGGAGGAGGGGGAGGGGGAGGAGGAGGAGGAGGAGGAGGAGGAGGAGGAGGAGGAGGAGGAGGGAGGGGCAGAGGAGAGCGGCGAGGCAGAGGAGAAGCTCCACGTGACGGGCAGGAAGCTGCGGCTGCTCCAGAGGCAGGTGGCCCAGGACCTCAGCGCCCTGCAGCGCCGTCTGGTGAGTGACACCCGCCCCCCCCCCCCCCCCCCCCGCGCACGCGCGGTTCCGTCTGTAGTGTGGTAGTGAAAGGGTTAACCTCCTGTATTGTTGCAGTGAAATGGTTAACCATTTTGGTTATGTGGCAGTGAAAGGGTTAACCTCCTGTATTGTTGCAGTGAAATGGTTAACCATTTTGGTAGTGTGGTAGTGAAAGGGTTAACCTTCTGTAGTGTGGTAGTGAAAGGGATAACTTTCTGTAGTTTGGCAGTGAAAGGGTTAACCATTTTGGTAGTGTGGTAGTGAACGGGTTAACCTTCTGTAGTGTGGTGGTGAAAGGGTTAACCTCCTGTATTGTTGCAGTGAAAGGGTTAACCCTTTTGGTAGTGTGGCAGTGAAAGGGTCAATCTCCTGTATTGTTGCAGTGAAAGGGTTAACCATTTTGGTCATGTGGCAGTGAAAGGGTTAACCATTTTGGTGGTGTTGCGGTGAAAGGGTTAACCCTTTTGGTAGTGTGGCAGTGAAAGGGTTAATCTCCTGTATTGTTGCAGTGAAAGGGTTAACCATTTTGGTCATGTGGCAGTGAAAGGGTTAAACATTTTGGTGGTGTTGCGGTGAAAGGGTTAACCCTTTTGGTAGTGTGGCAGTGAAAGGGTTAATCTCCTGTATTGTTGCAGTGAAAGGGTTAACCATTTTGGTCATGTGGCAGTGAAAGGGTTAACCATTTTGGTGGTGTTGTGGTGAAAGGGTTAAAGAAGCACACTGAGAGACTTTTGGTTGTTTGGCCTGAGTTTGCCACAGCTTGCGTCTGTTGGCGTCACGCTGTGTTATCCCTTTAAAGTCTACAGAGTCCTCGGGTCAAACAGCAGAAATAGTTCTGGTGTTTGACCTGAGGACTCTGTAGACTTTAAAGGGATAGTTCTGCTGTTTGACCTGAGGACTCTGTAGACTTTAAAGGGATAGTTCTGGTGTTTGACCTGAGGACTCTGTAGACTTTAAAGGGGTAGTTCTGCTGTTTGACCTGAGGACTCTGTAGACTTTAAAGGGATAGTTCTGCTGTTTGACCTGAGGACTCTGTAGACTTTAAAGGGATAGTTCTGGTGTTTGACCTGAGGACTCTGTAGACTTTAAAGGGATAGTTCTGCTGTTTGACCTGAGGACTCTGTAGACTTTAAAGGGGTAGTTCTGCTGTTTGACCTGAGGACTCTGTAGACTTTAAAGGGATAGTTCTGCTGTTTGACCGGAGGACTCTGTAGACTTTAAAGGGATAGTTCTGCTGTTTGACCCGAGGACTCTGTAGACTTTAAAGGGATAGTTCTGGTGTTTGACCTGAGGACTCTGTAGACTTTAAAGGGGTAGTTCTGCTGTTTGACCTGAGGACTCTGTAGACTTTAAAGGGATAGTTCTGCTGTTTGACCTGAGGACTCTGTAGACTTTAAAGGGGTAGTTCTGCTGTTTGACCTGAGGACTCTGTAGACTTTAAAGGGATAGTTCTGGTGTTTGACCTGAGGACTCTGTAGACTTTAAAGGGATAGTTCTGCTGTTTGACCGGAGGACTCTGTAGAATTTAAAGGGATAGTTCTGCTGTTTGACCCGAGGACTCTGTAGACTTTAAAGGGACAGTTCTGCTGTTTGACCGGAGGACTCTGTAGACTTTAAAGGGATAGTTCTGCTGTTTGACCTGAGGACTCTGTAGACTTTAAAGGGATAGTTCTGCTGTTTGACCCGAGGACTCTGTAGACTTTAAAGGGATAGTTCTGCTGTTTGACCTGAGGACTCTGTAGACTTTAAAGGGATAGTTCTGCTGTTTGACCTGAGGACTCTGTAGACTTTAAAGGGATAGTTCTGGTGTTTGACCTGAGGACTCTGTAGACTTTAAAGGGGTAGTTCTGCTGTTTGACCTGAGGACTCTGTAGACTTTAAAGGGATAGTTCTGCTGTTTGACCTGAGGACTCTGTAGACTTTAAAGGGGTAGTTCTGCTGTTTGACCTGAGGACTCTGTAGACTTTAAAGGGATAGTTCTGGTGTTTGACCTGAGGACTCTGTAGACTTTAAAGGGATAGTTCTGCTGTTTGACCTGAGGACTCTGTAGACTTTAAAGGGATAGTTCTGCTGTTTGACCTGAGGACTCTGTAGACTTTAAAGGGATAGTTCTGCTGTTTGACCTGAGGACTCTGTAGACTTTAAAGGGATAGTTCTGGTGTTTGACCTGAGGACTCTGTAGACTTTAAAGGGATAGTTCTGCTGTTTGACCTGAGGACTCTGTAGACTTTAAAGGGATAGTTCTGCTGTTTGACCTGAGGACTCTGTAGACTTTAAAGGGATAGTTCTGCTGTTTGACCTGAGGACTCTGTAGACTTTAAAGGGGTAGTTCTGCTGTTTGACCCGAGGACTCTGTAGACTTTAAAGGGATAGTTCTGCTGTTTGACCTGAGGACTCTGTAGACTTTAAAGGGATAGTTCTGCTGTTTGACCCGAGGACTCTGTAGACTTTAAAGGGATAGTTCTGCTGTTTGACCTGCGGACTCTGTAGACTTTAAAGGGATAGTTCTGCTGTTTGACCTGAGGACTCTGTAGACTTTAAAGGGGTAGTTCTGCTGTTTGACCTGAGGACTCTGTAGACTTTAAAGGGATAGTTCTGGTGTTTGACCTGAGGACTCTGTAGACTTTAAAGGGATAGTTCTGCTGTTTGACCTGAGGACTCTGTAGACTTTAAAGGGATAGTTCTGCTGTTTGACCTGAGGACTCTGTAGACTTTAAAGGGATAGTTCTGCTGTTTGACCTGAGGACTCTGTAGACTTTAAAGGGATAGTTCTGGTGTTTGACCTGAGGACTCTGTAGACTTTAAAGGGATAGTTCTGCTGTTTGACCTGAGGACTCTGTAGACTTTAAAGGGATAGTTCTGCTGTTTGACCTGAGGACTCTGTAGACTTTAAAGGGATAGTTCTGCTGTTTGACCTGAGGACTCTGTAGACTTTAAAGGGGTAGTTCTGCTGTTTGACCCGAGGACTCTGTAGACTTTAAAGGGATAGTTCTGCTGTTTGACCTGAGGACTCTGTAGACTTTAAAGGGATAGTTCTGCTGTTTGACCCGAGGACTCTGTAGACTTTAAAGGGATAGTTCTGCTGTTTGACCTGCGGACTCTGTAGACTTTAAAGGGATAGTTCTGCTGTTTGACCTGAGGACTCTGTAGACTTTAAAGGGATAGTTCTGCTGTTTGACCTGAGGACTCTGTAGACTTTAAAGGGGTAGTTCTGCTGTTTGACCCGAGGACTCTGTAGACTTTAAAGGGGTAGTTCTGCTGTTTGATCCGAGGACTCTGTAGACTTTAAAGGGATAGTTATGCTGTTTGACCTGAGGACTCTGTAGACTTTAAAGGGGTAGTTCTGCTGTTTGACCTGAGGACTCTGTAGACTTTAAAGGGATAGTTCTGCTGTTTGACCTGAGGACTCTGTAGACTTTAAAGGGGTAGTTCTGCTGTTTGACCTGAGGACTCTGTAGACTTTAAAGGGATAGTTCTGGTGTTTGACCTGAGGACTCTGTAGACTTTAAAGGGATAGTTCTGCTGTTTGACCTGAGGACTCTGTAGACTTTAAAGGGATAGTTCTGCTGTTTGACCTGAGGACTCTGTAGACTTTAAAGGGATAGTTCTGGTGTTTGACCTGAGGACTCTGTAGACTTTAAAGGGATAGTTCTGCTGTTTGACCGGAGGACTCTGTAGAATTTAAAGGGATAGTTCTGCTGTTTGACCCGAGGACTCTGTAGACTTTAAAGGGACAGTTCTGCTGTTTGACCGGAGGACTCTGTAGACTTTAAAGGGATAGTTCTGCTGTTTGACCTGAGGACTCTGTAGACTTTAAAGGGATAGTTCTGCTGTTTGACCCGAGGACTCTGTAGACTTTAAAGGGATAGTTCTGCTGTTTGACCTGAGGACTCTGTAGACTTTAAAGGGATAGTTCTGCTGTTTGACCTGAGGACTCTGTAGACTTTAAAGGGATAGTTCTGCTGTTTGACCTGAGGACTCTGTAGACTTTAAAGGGATAGTTCTGCTGTTTGACCTGAGGACTCTGTAGACTTTAAAGGGATAGTTCTGCTGTTTGACCTGAGGACTCTGTAGACTTTAAAGGGATAGTTCTGCTGTTTGACCTGAGGACTCTGTAGACTTTAAAGGGGTAGTTCTGCTGTTTGACCCGAGGACTCTGTAGACTTTAAAGGGATAGTTCTGCTGTTTGACCTGAGGACTCTGTAGACTTTAAAGGGATAGTTCTGCTGTTTGACCCGAGGACTCTGTAGACTTTAAAGGGATAGTTCTGCTGTTTGACCTGCGGACTCTGTAGACTTTAAAGGGATAGTTCTGCTGTTTGACCTGAGGACTCTGTAGACTTTAAAGGGGTAGTTCTGCTGTTTGACCTGAGGACTCTGTAGACTTTAAAGGGATAGTTCTGGTGTTTGACCTGAGGACTCTGTAGACTTTAAAGGGATAGTTCTGCTGTTTGACCTGAGGACTCTGTAGACTTTAAAGGGATAGTTCTGCTGTTTGACCTGAGGACTCTGTAGACTTTAAAGGGATAGTTCTGCTGTTTGACCTGAGGACTCTGTAGACTTTAAAGGGATAGTTCTGGTGTTTGACCTGAGGACTCTGTAGACTTTAAAGGGATAGTTCTGCTGTTTGACCTGAGGACTCTGTAGACTTTAAAGGGATAGTTCTGCTGTTTGACCTGAGGACTCTGTAGACTTTAAAGGGATAGTTCTGCTGTTTGACCTGAGGACTCTGTAGACTTTAAAGGGGTAGTTCTGCTGTTTGACCCGAGGACTCTGTAGACTTTAAAGGGATAGTTCTGCTGTTTGACCTGAGGACTCTGTAGACTTTAAAGGGATAGTTCTGCTGTTTGACCCGAGGACTCTGTAGACTTTAAAGGGATAGTTCTGCTGTTTGACCTGCGGACTCTGTAGACTTTAAAGGGATAGTTCTGCTGTTTGACCTGAGGACTCTGTAGACTTTAAAGGGATAGTTCTGCTGTTTGACCTGAGGACTCTGTAGACTTTAAAGGGGTAGTTCTGCTGTTTGACCCGAGGACTCTGTAGACTTTAAAGGGGTAGTTCTGCTGTTTGATCCGAGGACTCTGTAGACTTTAAAGGGATAGTTATGCTGTTTGACCTGAGGACTCTGTAGACTTTAAAGGGGTAGTTCTGCTGTTTGACCTGAGGACTCTGTAGACTTTAAAGGGATAGTTCTGCTGTTTGACCTGAGGACTCTGTAGACTTTAAAGGGGTAGTTCTGCTGTTTGACCTGAGGACTCTGTAGACTTTAAAGGGATAGTTCTGGTGTTTGACCTGAGGACTCTGTAGACTTTAAAGGGATAGTTCTGCTGTTTGACCTGAGGACTCTGTAGACTTTAAAGGGATAGTTCTGCTGTTTGACCTGAGGACTCTGTAGACTTTAAAGGGATAGTTCTGGTGTTTGACCTGAGGACTCTGTAGACTTTAAAGGGATAGTTCTGCTGTTTGACCGGAGGACTCTGTAGAATTTAAAGGGATAGTTCTGCTGTTTGACCCGAGGACTCTGTAGACTTTAAAGGGACAGTTCTGCTGTTTGACCGGAGGACTCTGTAGACTTTAAAGGGATAGTTCTGCTGTTTGACCTGAGGACTCTGTAGACTTTAAAGGGATAGTTCTGCTGTTTGACCCGAGGACTCTGTAGACTTTAAAGGGATAGTTCTGCTGTTTGACCTGAGGACTCTGTAGACTTTAAAGGGATAGTTCTGCTGTTTGACCTGAGGACTCTGTAGACTTTAAAGGGATAGTTCTGGTGTTTGACCTGAGGACTCTGTAGACTTTAAAGGGGTAGTTCTGCTGTTTGACCTGAGGACTCTGTAGACTTTAAAGGGATAGTTCTGCTGTTTGACCTGAGGACTCTGTAGACTTTAAAGGGATAGTTCTGCTGTTTGACCTGAGGACTCTGTAGACTTTAAAGGGGTAGTTCTGCTGTTTGACCCGAGGACTCTGTAGACTTTAAAGGGATAGTTCTGCTGTTTGACCTGAGGACTCTGTAGACTTTAAAGGGATAGTTCTGCTGTTTGACCCGAGGACTCTGTAGACTTTAAAGGGATAGTTCTGCTGTTTGACCTGCGGACTCTGTAGACTTTAAAGGGATAGTTCTGCTGTTTGACCTGAGGACTCTGTAGACTTTAAAGGGATAGTTCTGCCTGTTTGACCTGAGGACTCTGTAGACTTTAAAGGGGTAGTTCTGCTGTTTGACCCGAGGACTCTGTAGACTTTAAAGGGGTAGTTCTGCTGTTTGACCCGAGGACTCTGTAGACTTTAAAGGGATAGTTATGCTGTTTGACCTGAGGACTCTGTAGACTTTAAAGGGGTAGTTCTGCTGTTTGACCCGAGGACTCTGTAGACTTTAAAGGGATAGTTCTGCTGTTTGACCTGAGGACTCTGTAGACTTTAAAGGGATAGTTCTGCTGTTTGACCCGAGGACTCTGTAGACTTTAAAGGGATAGTTCTGCTGTTTGACCTGAGGACTCTGTAGACTTTAAAGGGGTAGTTCTGCTGTTTGACCCGAGGACTCTGTAGACTTTAAAGGGATAGTTCTGCTGTTTGACCTGAGGACTCTGTAGACTTTAAAGGGATAGTTCTGCTGTTTGACCCGAGGACTCTGTAGACTTTAAAGGGATAGTTCTGCTGTTTGACCTGCGGACTCTGTAGACTTTAAAGGGATAGTTCTGCTGTTTGACCTGAGGACTCTGTAGACTTTAAAGGGGTAGTTCTGCTGTTTGACCTGAGGACTCTGTAGACTTTAAAGGGATAGTTCTGGTGTTTGACCTGAGGACTCTGTAGACTTTAAAGGGATAGTTCTGCTGTTTGACCTGAGGACTCTGTAGACTTTAAAGGGATAGTTCTGCTGTTTGACCTGAGGACTCTGTAGACTTTAAAGGGATAGTTCTGCTGTTTGACCTGAGGACTCTGTAGACTTTAAAGGGATAGTTCTGGTGTTTGACCTGAGGACTCTGTAGACTTTAAAGGGATAGTTCTGCTGTTTGACCTGAGGACTCTGTAGACTTTAAAGGGATAGTTCTGCTGTTTGACCTGAGGACTCTGTAGACTTTAAAGGGATAGTTCTGCTGTTTGACCTGAGGACTCTGTAGACTTTAAAGGGTAGTTCTGCTGTTTGACCCGAGGACTCTGTAGACTTTAAAGGGATAGTTCTGCTGTTTGACCTGAGGACTCTGTAGACTTTAAAGGGATAGTTCTGCTGTTTGACCCGAGGACTCTGTAGACTTTAAAGGGATAGTTCTGCTGTTTGACCTGCGGACTCTGTAGACTTTAAAGGGATAGTTCTGCTGTTTGACCTGAGGACTCTGTAGACTTTAAAGGGATAGTTCTGCTGTTTGACCTGAGGACTCTGTAGACTTTAAAGGGGTAGTTCTGCTGTTTGACCCGAGGACTCTGTAGACTTTAAACGGGTAGTTCTGCTGTTTGACCCGAGGACTCTGTAGACTTTAAAGGGATAGTTATGCTGTTTGACCTGAGGACTCTGTAGACTTTAAAGGGGTAGTTCTGCTGTTTGACCCGAGGACTCTGTAGACTTTAAAGGGATAGTTCTGCTGTTTGACCTGAGGACTCTGTAGACTTTAAAGGGATAGTTCTGCTGTTTGACCTGAGGACTCTGTAGACTTTAAAGGGATAGTTCTGGTGTTTGACCCGAGGACTCTGTAGACTTTAAAGGGATAGTTCTGCTGTTTGACCTGAGGACTCTGTAGACTTTAAAGGGATAGTTCTGCTGTTTGACCCGAGGACTCTGTAGACTTTAAAGGGGTAGTTCTGCTGTTTGACCTGAGGACTCTGTAGACTTTAAAGGGACAGTTCTGCTGTTTGACCCGAGGACTCTGTAGACTTTAAAGGGATAGTTCTGCTGTTTGACCTGAGGACTCTGTAGACTTTAAAGGGATAGTTCTGCTGTTTGACCTGAGGACTCTGTAGACTTTAAAGGGATAGTTCTGCTGTTTGACCTGAGGACTCTGTAGACTTTAAAGGGATAGTTCTGCTGTTTGACCTGAGGACTCTGTAGACTTTAAAGGGATAGTTCTGGTGTTTGACCTGAGGACTCTGTAGACTTTAAAGGGATAGTTCTGCTGTTTGACCTGAGCACTCTGTAGACTTTAAAGGGATAGTTCTGCTGTTTGACCTGAGGACTCTGTAGACTTTAAAGGGATAGTTCTGCTGTTTGACCTGAGGACTCTGTAGACTTTAAAGGGGTAGTTCTGCTGTTTGACCCGAGGACTCTGTAGACTTTAAAGGGATAGTTCTGCTGTTTGACCTGAGGACTCTGTAGACTTTAAAGGGATAGTTCTGCTGTTTGACCTGAGGACTCTGTAGACTTTAAAGGGATAGTTCTGCTGTTTGACCTGAGGACTCTGTAGACTTTAAAGGGGTAGTTCTGCTGTTTGACCTGAGGACTCTGTAGACTTTAAAGGGGTAGTTCTGCTGTTTGACCCGAGGACTCTGTAGACTTTAAAGGGGTAGTTCTGCTGTTTGACCCGAGGACTCTGTAGACTTTAAAGGGATAGTTTTGCTGTTTGACCGGAGGACTCTGTAGACTTTAAAGGGATAGTTCTGGTGTTTGACCTGAGGACTCTGTAGACTTTAAAGGGGTAGTTCTGCTGTTTGACCTGAGGACTCTGTAGACTTTAAAGGGATAGTTCTGGTGTTTGACCTGAGGACTCTGTAGACTTTAAAGGGATAGTTCTGCTGTTTGACCTGAGGACTCTGTAGACTTTAAAGGGATAGTTCTGCTGTTTGACCTGAGGACTCTGTAGACTTTAAAGGGATAGTTCTGCTGTTTGACCTGAGGACTCTGTAGACTTTAAAGGGATAGTTCTGGTGTTTGACCTGAGGACTCTGTAGACTTTAAAGGGATAGTTCTGCTGTTTGACCTGAGGACTCTGTAGACTTTAAAGGGATAGTTCTGCTGTTTGACCTGAGGACTCTGTAGACTTTAAAGGGATAGTTCTGCTGTTTGACCTGAGGACTCTGTAGACTTTAAAGGGGTAGTTCTGCTGTTTGACCCGAGGACTCTGTAGACTTTAAAGGGATAGTTCTGCTGTTTGACCTGAGGACTCTGTAGACTTTAAAGGGATAGTTCTGCTGTTTGACCCGAGGACTCTGTAGACTTTAAAGGGATAGTTCTGCTGTTTGACCTGCGGACTCTGTAGACTTTAAAGGGATAGTTCTGCTGTTTGACCTGAGGACTCTGTAGACTTTAAAGGGGTAGTTCTGCTGTTTGACCTGAGGACTCTGTAGACTTTAAAGGGATAGTTCTGGTGTTTGACCTGAGGACTCTGTAGACTTTAAAGGGATAGTTCTGCTGTTTGACCTGAGGACTCTGTAGACTTTAAAGGGATAGTTCTGCTGTTTGACCTGAGGACTCTGTAGACTTTAAAGGGATAGTTCTGCTGTTTGACCTGAGGACTCTGTAGACTTTAAAGGGATAGTTCTGGTGTTTGACCTGAGGACTCTGTAGACTTTAAAGGGATAGTTCTGCTGTTTGACCTGAGGACTCTGTAGACTTTAAAGGGATAGTTCTGCTGTTTGACCTGAGGACTCTGTAGACTTTAAAGGGATAGTTCTGCTGTTTGACCTGAGGACTCTGTAGACTTTAAAGGGGTAGTTCTGCTGTTTGACCCGAGGACTCTGTAGACTTTAAAGGGATAGTTCTGCTGTTTGACCTGAGGACTCTGTAGACTTTAAAGGGATAGTTCTGCTGTTTGACCCGAGGACTCTGTAGACTTTAAAGGGATAGTTCTGCTGTTTGACCTGCGGACTCTGTAGACTTTAAAGGGATAGTTCTGCTGTTTGACCTGAGGACTCTGTAGACTTTAAAGGGATAGTTCTGCTGTTTGACCTGAGGACTCTGTAGACTTTAAAGGGGTAGTTCTGCTGTTTGACCCGAGGACTCTGTAGACTTTAAAGGGGTAGTTCTGCTGTTTGACCCGAGGACTCTGTAGACTTTAAAGGGATAGTTATGCTGTTTGACCTGAGGACTCTGTAGACTTTAAAGGGGTAGTTCTGCTGTTTGACCCGAGGACTCTGTAGACTTTAAAGGGATAGTTCTGCTGTTTGACCTGAGGACTCTGTAGACTTTAAAGGGATAGTTCTGCTGTTTGACCTGAGGACTCTGTAGACTTTAAAGGGATAGTTCTGGTGTTTGACCCGAGGACTCTGTAGACTTTAAAGGGATAGTTCTGCTGTTTGACCTGAGGACTCTGTAGACTTTAAAGGGATAGTTCTGCTGTTTGACCCGAGGACTCTGTAGACTTTAAAGGGGTAGTTCTGCTGTTTGACCTGAGGACTCTGTAGACTTTAAAGGGACAGTTCTGCTGTTTGACCCGAGGACTCTGTAGACTTTAAAGGGATAGTTCTGCTGTTTGACCTGAGGACTCTGTAGACTTTAAAGGGATAGTTCTGCTGTTTGACCTGAGGACTCTGTAGACTTTAAAGGGATAGTTCTGCTGTTTGACCTGAGGACTCTGTAGACTTTAAAGGGATAGTTCTGCTGTTTGACCTGAGGACTCTGTAGACTTTAAAGGGATAGTTCTGCTGTTTGACCTGAGGACTCTGTAGACTTTAAAGGGATAGTTCTGGTGTTTGACCTGAGGACTCTGTAGACTTTAAAGGGATAGTTCTGCTGTTTGACCTGAGGACTCTGTAGACTTTAAAGGGATAGTTCTGCTGTTTGACCTGAGGACTCTGTAGACTTTAAAGGGATAGTTCTGCTGTTTGACCTGAGGACTCTGTAGACTTTAAAGGGGTAGTTCTGCTGTTTGACCCGAGGACTCTGTAGACTTTAAAGGGATAGTTCTGCTGTTTGACCTGAGGACTCTGTAGACTTTAAAGGGATAGTTCTGCTGTTTGACCTGAGGACTCTGTAGACTTTAAAGGGATAGTTCTGCTGTTTGACCTGAGGACTCTGTAGACTTTAAAGGGGTAGTTCTGCTGTTTGACCTGAGGACTCTGTAGACTTTAAAGGGGTAGTTCTGCTGTTTGACCCGAGGACTCTGTAGACTTTAAAGGGGTAGTTCTGCTGTTTGACCCGAGGACTCTGTAGACTTTAAAGGGATAGTTTTGCTGTTTGACCGGAGGACTCTGTAGACTTTAAAGGGATAGTTCTGCTGTTTGACCTGAGGACTCTGTAGACTTTAAAGGGATAGTTCTGCTGTTTGACCTGAGGACTCTGTAGACTTTAAAGGGGTAGTTCTGCTGTTTGACCCGAGGACTCTGTAGACTTTAAAGGGATAGTTCTGCTGTTTGACCTGAGGACTCTGTAGACTTTAAAGGGATAGTTCTGCTGTTTGACCCGAGGACTCTGTAGACTTTAAAGGGATAGTTCTGCTGTTTGACCTGAGGACTCTGTAGACTTTAAAGGGATAGTTCTGGTGTTTGACCCGAGGACTCTGTAGACTTTAAAGGGGTAGTTCTGCTGTTTGACCCGAGGACTCTGTATACTTTAAAGGGATAGTTTTGCTGTTTGACCGGAGGACTCTGTAGACTTTAAAGGGATAGTTCTGCTGTTTGACCTGAGGACTCTGTAGACTTTAAAGGGATAGTTCTGCTGTTTGACCCGAGGACTCTGTAGACTTTAAAGGGACAGTTCTGCTGTTTGACCCGAGGACTCTGTAGACTTTAAAGGGATAGTTCTGCTGTTTGACCTGAGGACTCTGTAGACTTTAAAGGGATAGTTCTGCTGTTTGACCTGAGGACTCTGTAGACTTTAAAGGGATAGTTCTGGTGTTTGACCTGAGGACTCTGTAGACTTTAAAGGGATAGTTCTGCTGTTTGACCTGAGGACTCTGTAGACTTTAAAGGGATAGTTCTGCTGTTTGACCTGAGGACTCTGTAGACTTTAAAGGGATAGTTCTGCTGTTTGACCTGAGGACTCTGTAGACTTTAAAGGGATAGTTCTGGTGTTTGACCTGAGGACTCTGTAGACTTTAAAGGGATAGTTCTGCTGTTTGACCTGAGGACTCTGTAGACTTTAAAGGGATAGTTCTGCTGTTTGACCTGAGGACTCTGTAGACTTTAAAGGGATAGTTCTGCTGTTTGACCTGAGGACTCTGTAGACTTTAAAGGGGTAGTTCTGCTGTTTGACCCGAGGACTCTGTAGACTTTAAAGGGATAGTTCTGCTGTTTGACCTGAGGACTCTGTAGACTTTAAAGGGATAGTTCTGCTGTTTGACCCGATGACTCTGTAGACTTTAAAGGGATAGTTCTGCTGTTTGACCTGAGGACTCTGTAGACTTTAAAGGGATAGTTCTGCTGTTTGACCTGAGGACTCTGTAGACTTTAAAGGGATAGTTCTGCTGTTTGACCTGAGGACTCTGTAGACTTTAAAGGGGTAGTTCTGCTGTTTGACCCGAGGACTCTGTAGACTTTAAAGGGGTAGTTCTGCTGTTTGACCCGAGGACTCTGTAGACTTTAAAGGGATAGTTATGCTGTTTGACCTGAGGACTCTGTAGACTTTAAAGGGGTAGTTCTGCTGTTTGACCCGAGGACTCTGTAGACTTTAAAGGGATAGTTCTGCTGTTTGACCTGAGGACTCTGTAGACTTTAAAGGGATAGTTCTGCTGTTTGACCAGAGGACTCTGTAGACTTTAAAGGGATAGTTCTGCTGTTTGACCTGAGGACTCTGTAGACTTTAAAGGGATAGTTCTGGTGTTTGACCCGAGGACTCTGTAGACTTTAAAGGGATAGTTCTGCTGTTTGACCTGAGGACTCTGTAGACTTTAAAGGGATAGTTCTGCTGTTTGACCCGAGGACTCTGTAGACTTTAAAGGGGTAGTTCTGCTGTTTGACCTGAGGACTCTGTAGACTTTAAAGGGACAGTTCTGCTGTTTGACCCGAGGACTCTGTAGACTTTAAAGGGATAGTTCTGCTGTTTGACCTGAGGACTCTGTAGACTTTAAAGGGATAGTTCTGCTGTTTGACCCGAGGACTCTGTAGACTTTAAAGGGATAGTTCTGCTGTTTGACCTGAGGACTCTGTAGACTTTAAATGGATAGTTCTGCTGTTTGACCTGAGGACTCTGTAGACTTTAAAGGGATAGTTCTGCTGTTTGACCTGAGGACTCTGTAGACTTTAAAGGGATAGTTCTGGTGTTTGACCTGAGGACTCTGTAGACTTTAAAGGGATAGTTCTGCTGTTTGACCTGAGGACTCTGTAGACTTTAAAGGGATAGTTCTGCTGTTTGACCTGAGGACTCTGTAGACTTTAAAGAGATAGTTCTGCTGTTTGACCTGAGGACTCTGTAGACTTTAAAGGGGTAGTTCTGCTGTTTGACCCGAGGACTCTGTAGACTTTAAAGGGATAGTTCTGCTGTTTGACCTGAGGACTCTGTAGACTTTAAAGGGATAGTTCTGCTGTTTGACCTGAGGACTCTGTAGACTTTAAAGGGATAGTTCTGCTGTTTGACCTGAGGACTCTGTAGACTTTAAAGGGGTAGTTCTGCTGTTTGACCTGAGGACTCTGTAGACTTTAAAGGGGTAGTTCTGCTGTTTGACCCGAGGACTCTGTAGACTTTAAAGGGGTAGTTCTGCTGTTTGACCCGAGGACTCTGTAGACTTTAAAGGGATAGTTTTGCTGTTTGACCGGAGGACTCTGTAGACTTTAAAGGGATAGTTCTGCTGTTTGACCTGAGGACTCTGTAGACTTTAAAGGGATAGTTCTGCTGTTTGACCTGAGGACTCTGTAGACTTTAAAGGGGTAGTTCTGCTGTTTGACCCGAGGACTCTGTAGACTTTAATGGGATAGTTCTGCTGTTTGACCTGAGGACTCTGTAGACTTTAAAGGGATAGTTCTGCTGTTTGACCCGAGGACTCTGTAGACTTTAAAGGGATAGTTCTGCTGTTTGACCTGAGGACTCTGTAGACTTTAAAGGGATAGTTCTGGTGTTTGACCCGAGGACTCTGTAGACTTTAAAGGGGTAGTTTTGCTGTTTGACCCGAGGACTCTGTATACTTTAAAGGGATAGTTTTGCTGTTTGACCGGAGGACTCTGTAGACTTTAAAGGGATAGTTCTGCTGTTTGACATGAGGACTCTGTAGACTTTAAAGGGATAGTTCTGCTGTTTGACCCGAGGACTCTGTAGACTTTAAAGGGACAGTTCTGCTGTTTGACCCGAGGACTCTGTAGACTTTAAAGGGATAGTTCTGCTGTTTGACCCGAGGACTCTGTAGACTTTAAAGGGATAGTTCTGCTGTTTGACCTGAGGACTCTGTAGACTTTAAAGGGATAGTTCTGCTGTTTGACCCGAGGACTCTGTAGACTTTAAAGGGATAGTTCTGCTGTTTGACCTGAGGACTCTGTAGACTTTAAAGGGATAGTTCTGCTGTTTGACCCGAGGACTCTGTAGACTTTAAAGGGACAGTTCTGCTGTTTGACCCGAGGACTCTGTAGACTTTAAAGGGATAGTTCTGCTGTTTGACCTGAGGACTCTGTAGACTTTAAAGGGATAGTTCTGCTGTTTGACCTGAGGACTCTGTAGACTTTAAAGGGATAGTTCTGGTGTTTGACCTGAGGACTCTGTAGACTTTAAAGGGATAGTTCTGCTGTTTGACCTGAGGACTCTGTAGACTTTAAAGGGATAGTTCTGCTGTTTGACCTGAGGACTCTGTAGACTTTAAAGGGATAGTTCTGCTGTTTGACCTGAGGACTCTGTAGACTTTAAAGGGGTAGTTCTGCTGTTTGACCCGAGGACTCTGTAGACTTTAAAGGGATAGTTCTGCTGTTTGACCTAAGGACTCTGTAGACTTTAAAGGGATAGTTCTGCTGTTTGACCTGAGGACTCTGTAGACTTTAAAGGGATAGTTCTGCTGTTTGACCCGAGGACTCTGTAGACTTTAAAGGGATAGTTCTGCTGTTTGACCCGAGGACTCTGTAGACTTTAAAGGGATAGTTCTGCTGTTTGACCCGAGGACTCTGTAGACTTTAAAGGGATAGTTCTGCTGTTTGACCCGAGGACTCTGTAGACTTTAAAGGGATAGTTCTGCTGTTTGACCCGAGGACTCTGTAGACTTTAAAGGGATAGTTCTGCTGTTTGACCCGAGGACTCTGTAGACTTTAAAGGGATAGTTCTGCTGTTTGACCGAGGACTCTGTAGCCTTTAAAGGGATAGTTCTGCTGTTTGACCGGAGGACTCTGTAGACTTTAAAGGGATAGTTCTGGTGTTTGACCTGAGGACTCTGTAGACTTTAAAGGGATAGTTCTGCTGTTTGACCTGAGGACTCTGTAGACTTTAAAGGGATAGTTCTGCTGTTTGACCTGAGGACTCTGTAGACTTTAAAGGGATAGTTCTGCTGTTTGACCTGAGGACTCTGTAGACTTTAAAGGGGTAGTTCTGCTGTTTGACCCGAGGACTCTGTAGACTTTAAAGGGATAGTTCTGCTGTTTGACCTGAGGACTCTGTAGACTTTAAAGGGATAGTTCTGCTGTTTGACCCGAGGACTCTGTAGACTTTAAAGGGATAGTTCTGCTGTTTGACCTGCGGACTCTGTAGACTTTAAAGGGATAGTTCTGCTGTTTGACCTGAGGACTCTGTAGACTTTAAAGGGATAGTTCTGCTGTTTGACCTGAGGACTCTGTAGACTTTAAAGGGGTAGTTCTGCTGTTTGACCCGAGGACTCTGTAGACTTTAAAGGGGTAGTTCTGCTGTTTGACCCGAGGACTCTGTAGACTTTAAAGGGATAGTTATGCTGTTTGACCTGAGGACTCTGTAGACTTTAAAGGGGTAGTTCTGCTGTTTGACCCGAGGACTCTGTAGACTTTAAAGGGATAGTTCTGCTGTTTGACCTGAGGACTCTGTAGACTTTAAAGGGATAGTTCTGCTGTTTGACCTGAGGACTCTGTAGACTTTAAAGGATAGTTCTGGTGTTTGACCCGAGGACTCTGTAGACTTTAAAGGGATAGTTCTGCTGTTTGACCTGAGGACTCTGTAGACTTTAAAGGGTAGTTCTGCTGTTTGACCTGAGGACTCTGTAGACTTTAAAGGGACAGTTCTGCTGTTTGACCCGAGGACTCTGTAGACTTTAAAGGGATAGTTCTGCTGTTTGACCTGAGGACTCTGTAGACTTTAAAGGGATAGTTCTGCTGTTTGACCTGAGGACTCTGTAGACTTTAAAGGGATAGTTCTGCTGTTTGACCTGAGGACTCTGTAGACTTTAAAGGGATAGTTCTGCTGTTTGACCTGAGGACTCTGTAGACTTTAAAGGGATAGTTCTGCTGTTTGACCCGAGGACTCTGTAGACTTTAAAGGGATAGTTCTGGTGTTTGACCTGAGGACTCTGTAGACTTTAAAGGGATAGTTCTGCTGTTTGACCTGAGGACTCTGTAGACTTTAAAGGGATAGTTCTGCTGTTTGACCTGAGGACTCTGTAGACGTTAAAGGGATAGTTCTGCTGTTTGACCTGAGGACTCTGTAGACTTTAAAGGGGTAGTTCTGCTGTTTGACCCGAGGACTCTGTAGACTTTAAAGGGATAGTTCTGCTGTTTGACCTGAGGACTCTGTAGACTTTAAAGGGATAGTTCTGCTGTTTGACCTGAGGACTCTGTAGACTTTAAAGGGATAGTTCTGCTGTTTGACCTGAGGACTCTGTAGACTTTAAAGGGGTAGTTCTGCTGTTTGACCTGAGGACTCTGTAGACTTTAAAGGGGTAGTTCTGCTGTTTGACCCGAGGACTCTGTAGACTTTAAAGGGGTAGTTCTGCTGTTTGACCCGAGGACTCTGTAGACTTTAAAGGGATAGTTTTGCTGTTTGACCGGAGGACTCTGTAGACTTTAAAGGGATAGTTCTGCTGTTTGACCTGAGGACTCTGTAGACTTTAAAGGGATAGTTCTGCTGTTTGACCTGAGGACTCTGTAGACTTTAAAGGGGTAGTTCTGCTGTTTGACCCGAGGACTCTGTAGACTTTAAAGGGATAGTTCTGCTGTTTGACCTGAGGACTCTGTAGACTTTAAAGGGATAGTTCTGCTGTTTGACCCGAGGACTCTGTAGACTTTAAAGGGATAGTTCTGCTGTTTGACCTGAGGACTCTGTAGACTTTAAAGGGATAGTTCTGGTGTTTGACCCGAGGACTCTGTAGACTTTAAAGGGGTAGTTCTGCTGTTTGACCCGAGGACTCTGTATACTTTAAAGGGATAGTTTTGCTGTTTGACCGGAGGACTCTGTAGACTTTAAAGGGATAGTTCTGCTGTTTGACCTGAGGACTCTGTAGACTTTAAAGGGATAGTTCTGCTGTTTGACCCGAGGACTCTGTAGACTTTAAAGGGACAGTTCTGCTGTTTGACCCGAGGACTCTGTAGACTTTAAAGGGATAGTTCTGCTGTTTGACCTGAGGACTCTGTAGACTTTAAAGGGATAGTTCTGCTGTTTGACCTGAGGACTCTGTAGACTTTAAAGGGATAGTTCTGGTGTTTGACCTGAGGACTCTGTAGACTTTAAAGGGATAGTTCTGCTGTTTGACCTGAGGACTCTGTAGACTTTAAAGGGATAGTTCTGCTGTTTGACCTGAGGACTCTGTAGACTTTAAAGGGATAGTTCTGCTGTTTGACCTGAGGACTCTGTAGACTTTAAAGGGATAGTTCTGGTGTTTGACCTGAGGACTCTGTAGACTTTAAAGGGATAGTTCTGCTGTTTGACCTGAGGACTCTGTAGACTTTAAAGGGATAGTTCTGCTGTTTGACCTGAGGACTCTGTAGACTTTAAAGGGATAGTTCTGCTGTTTGACCCGAGGACTCTGTAGACTTTAAAGGGATAGTTCTGCTGTTTGACCCGAGGACTCTGTAGACTTTAAAGGGATAGTTCTGCTGTTTGACCCGAGGACTCTGTAGACTTTAAAGGGATAGTTCTGCTGTTTGACCCGAGGACTCTGTAGACTTTAAAGGGATAGTTCTGCTGTTTGACCCGAGGACTCTGTAGACTTTAAAGGGATAGTTCTGCTGTTTGACCCGAGGACTCTGTAGACTTTAAAGGGATAGTTCTGCTGTTTGACCGGAGGACTCTGTAGCCTTTAAAGGGATAGTTCTGCTGTTTGACCGGAGGACTCTGTAGACTTTAAAGGGATAGTTCTGGTGTTTGACCTGAGGACTCTGTAGACTTTAAAGGGATAGTTCTGCTGTTTGACCTGAGGACTCTGTAGACTTTAAAGGGATAGTTCTGCTGTTTGACCTGAGGACTCTGTAGACTTTAAAGGGATAGTTCTGCTGTTTGACCTGAGGACTCTGTAGACTTTAAAGGGGTAGTTCTGCTGTTTGACCCGAGGACTCTGTAGACTTTAAAGGGATAGTTCTGCTGTTTGACCTGAGGACTCTGTAGACTTTAAAGGGATAGTTCTGCTGTTTGACCCGAGGACTCTGTAGACTTTAAAGGGATAGTTCTGCTGTTTGACCTGCGGACTCTGTAGACTTTAAAGGGATAGTTCTGCTGTTTGACCTGAGGACTCTGTAGACTTTAAAGGGATAGTTCTGCTGTTTGACCTGAGGACTCTGTAGACTTTAAAGGGTAGTTCTGCTGTTTGACCCGAGGACTCTGTAGACTTTAAAGGGTAGTTCTGCTGTTTGACCCGAGGACTCTGTAGACTTTAAAGGGATAGTTATGCTGTTTGACCTGAGGACTCTGTAGACTTTAAAGGGGTAGTTCTGCTGTTTGACCCGAGGACTCTGTAGACTTTAAAGGGATAGTTCTGCTGTTTGACCTGAGGACTCTGTAGACTTTAAAGGGATAGTTCTGCTGTTTGACCTGAGGACTCTGTAGACTTTAAAGGGATAGTTCTGGTGTTTGACCCGAGGACTCTGTAGACTTTAAAGGGATAGTTCTGCTGTTTGACCTGAGGACTCTGTAGACTTTAAAGGGTAGTTCTGCTGTTTGACCTGAGGACTCTGTAGACTTTAAAGGGACAGTTCTGCTGTTTGACCCGAGGACTCTGTAGACTTTAAAGGGATAGTTCTGCTGTTTGACCTGAGGACTCTGTAGACTTTAAAGGGATAGTTCTGCTGTTTGACCTGAGGACTCTGTAGACTTTAAAGGGATAGTTCTGCTGTTTGACCTGAGGACTCTGTAGACTTTAAAGGGATAGTTCTGCTGTTTGACCTGAGGACTCTGTAGACTTTAAAGGGATAGTTCTGCTGTTTGACCCGAGGACTCTGTAGACTTTAAAGGGATAGTTCTGGTGTTTGACCTGAGGACTCTGTAGACTTTAAAGGGATAGTTCTGCTGTTTGACCTGAGGACTCTGTAGACTTTAAAGGGATAGTTCTGCTGTTTGACCTGAGGACTCTGTAGACGTTAAAGGGATAGTTCTGCTGTTTGACCTGAGGACTCTGTAGACTTTAAAGGGGTAGTTCTGCTGTTTGACCGAGGACTCTGTAGACTTTAAAGGGATAGTTCTGCTGTTTGACCTGAGGACTCTGTAGACTTTAAAGGGATAGTTCTGCTGTTTGACCTGAGGACTCTGTAGACTTTAAAGGGATAGTTCTGCTGTTTGACCTGAGGACTCTGTAGACTTTAAAGGGTAGTTCTGCTGTTTGACCTGAGGACTCTGTAGACTTTAAAGGGTAGTTCTGCTGTTTGACCCGAGGACTCTGTAGACTTTAAAGGGTAGTTCTGCTGTTTGACCCGAGGACTCTGTAGACTTTAAAGGGATAGTTCTGCTGTTTGACCGGAGGACTCTGTAGACTTTAAAGGATAGTTCTGCTGTTTGACCTGAGGACTCTGTAGACTTTAAAGGGATAGTTCTGCTGTTTGACCTGAGGACTCTGTAACTCTGTAGACTTTAAAGGGGTAGTTCTGCTGTTTGACCCGAGGACTCTGTAGACTTTAAAGGGATAGTTCTGCTGTTTGACCTGAGGACTCTGTAGACTTTAAAGGGATAGTTCTGCTGTTTGACCCGAGGACTCTGTAGACTTTAAAGGGATAGTTCTGCTGTTTGACCTGAGGACTCTGTAGACTTTAAAGGGATAGTTCTGGTGTTTGACCCGAGGACTCTGTAGACTTTAAAGGGGTAGTTCTGCTGTTTGACCCGAGGACTCTGTATACTTTAAAGGGATAGTTTTGCTGTTTGACCGGAGGACTCTGTAGACTTTAAAGGGATAGTTCTGCTGTTTGACCTGAGGACTCTGTAGACTTTAAAGGGATAGTTCTGCTGTTTGACCCGAGGACTCTGTAGACTTTAAAGGGACAGTTCTGCTGTTTGACCCGAGGACTCTGTAGACTTTAAAGGGATAGTTCTGCTGTTTGACCTGAGGACTCTGTAGACTTTAAAGGGATAGTTCTGCTGTTTGACCTGAGGACTCTGTAGACTTTAAAGGGATAGTTCTGGTGTTTGACCTGAGGACTCTGTAGACTTTAAAGGGATAGTTCTGCTGTTTGACCTGAGGACTCTGTAGACTTTAAAGGGATAGTTCTGCTGTTTGACCTGAGGACTCTGTAGACTTTAAAGGGATAGTTCTGCTGTTTGACCTGAGGACTCTGTAGACTTTAAAGGGATAGTTCTGGTGTTTGACCTGAGGACTCTGTAGACTTTAAAGGGATAGTTCTGCTGTTTGACCTGAGGACTCTGTAGACTTTAAAGGGATAGTTCTGCTGTTTGACCTGAGGACTCTGTAGACTTTAAAGGGATAGTTCTGCTGTTTGACCTGAGGACTCTGTAGACTTTAAAGGGGTAGTTCTGCTGTTTGACCCGAGGACTCTGTAGACTTTAAAGGGATAGTTCTGCTGTTTGACCTGAGGACTCTGTAGACTTTAAAGGGATAGTTCTGCTGTTTGACCCGAGGACTCTGTAGACTTTAAAGGGATAGTTCTGCTGTTTGACCTGAGGACTCTGTAGACTTTAAAGGGATAGTTCTGCTGTTTGACCTGAGGACTCTGTAGACTTTAAAGGGATAGTTCTGCTGTTTGACCTGAGGACTCTGTAGACTTTAAAGGGGTAGTTCTGCTGTTTGACCCGAGGACTCTGTAGACTTTAAAGGGGTAGTTCTGCTGTTTGACCCGAGGACTCTGTAGACTTTAAAGGGATAGTTATGCTGTTTGACCTGAGGACTCTGTAGACTTTAAAGGGGGAGTTCTGCTGTTTGACCTGAGGACTCTGTAGACTTTAAAGGGATAGTTCTGCTGTTTGACCTGAGGACTCTGTAGACTTTAAAGGGATAGTTCTGCTGTTTGACCAGAGGACTCTGTAGACTTTAAAGGGATAGTTCTGCTGTTTGACCTGAGGACTCTGTAGACTTTAAAGGGATAGTTCTGGTGTTTGACCCGAGGACTCTGTAGACTTTAAAGGGATAGTTCTGCTGTTTGACCTGAGGACTCTGTAGACTTTAAAGGGATAGTTCTGCTGTTTGACCCGAGGACTCTGTAGACTTTAAAGGGGTAGTTCTGCTGTTTGACCTGAGGACTCTGTAGACTTTAAAGGGACAGTTCTGCTGTTTGACCCGAGGACTCTGTAGACTTTAAAGGGATAGTTCTGCTGTTTGACCTGAGGACTCTGTAGACTTTAAAGGGATAGTTCTGCTGTTTGACCCGAGGACTCTGTAGACTTTAAAGGGATAGTTCTGCTGTTTGACCTGAGGACTCTGTAGACTTTAAAGGGATAGTTCTGCTGTTTGACCTGAGGACTCTGTAGACTTTAAAGGGATAGTTCTGCTGTTTGACCTGAGGACTCTGTAGACTTTAAAGGGATAGTTCTGGTGTTTGACCTGAGGACTCTGTAGACTTTAAAGGGATAGTTCTGCTGTTTGACCTGAGGACTCTGTAGACTTTAAAGGGATAGTTCTGCTGTTTGACCTGAGGACTCTGTAGACTTTAAAGAGATAGTTCTGCTGTTTGACCTGAGGACTCTGTAGACTTTAAAGGGGTAGTTCTGCTGTTTGACCCGAGGACTCTGTAGACTTTAAAGGGATAGTTCTGCTGTTTGACCTGAGGACTCTGTAGACTTTAAAGGGATAGTTCTGCTGTTTGACCTGAGGACTCTGTAGACTTTAAAGGGATAGTTCTGCTGTTTGACCTGAGGACTCTGTAGACTTTAAAGGGGTAGTTCTGCTGTTTGACCTGAGGACTCTGTAGACTTTAAAGGGGTAGTTCTGCTGTTTGACCTGAGGACTCTGTAGACTTTAAAGGGATAGTTCTGCTGTTTGACCTGAGGACTCTGTAGACTTTAAAGGGGTAGTTCTGCTGTTTGACCTGAGGACTCTGTAGACTTTAAAGGGGTAGTTCTGCTGTTTGACCCGAGGACTCTTTAGACTTTAAAGGGGTAGTTCTGCTGTTTGACCCGAGGACTCTGTAGACTTTAAAGGGATAGTTTTGCTGTTTGACCGGAGGACTCTGTAGACTTTAAAGGGATAGTTCTGCTGTTTGACCTGAGGACTCTGTAGACTTTAAAGGGATAGTTCTGCTGTTTGACCTGAGGACTCTGTAGACTTTAAAGGGGTAGTTCTGCTGTTTGACCCGAGGACTCTGTAGACTTTAATGGGATAGTTCTGCTGTTTGACCTGAGGACTCTGTAGACTTTAAAGGGATAGTTCTGCTGTTTGACCCGAGGACTCTGTAGACTTTAAAGGGATAGTTCTGCTGTTTGACCTGAGGACTCTGTAGACTTTAAAGGGATAGTTCTGGTGTTTGACCCGAGGACTCTGTAGACTTTAAAGGGGTAGTTTTGCTGTTTGACCCGAGGACTCTGTATACTTTAAAGGGATAGTTTTGCTGTTTGACCGGAGGACTCTGTAGACTTTAAAGGGATAGTTCTGCTGTTTGACATGAGGACTCTGTAGACTTTAAAGGGATAGTTCTGCTGTTTGACCCGAGGACTCTGTAGACTTTAAAGGGACAGTTCTGCTGTTTGACCCGAGGACTCTGTAGACTTTAAAGGGATAGTTCTGGTGTTTGACCCGAGGACTCTGTAGACTTTAAAGGGGTAGTTCTGCTGTTTGACCCGAGGACTCTGTATACTTTAAAGGGATAGTTTTGCTGTTTGACCGGAGGACTCTGTAGACTTTAAAGGGATAGTTCTGCTGTTTGACCTGAGGACTCTGTAGACTTTAAAGGGATAGTTCTGCTGTTTGACCCGAGGACTCTGTAGACTTTAAAGGGACAGTTCTGCTGTTTGACCCGAGGACTCTGTAGACTTTAAAGGGATAGTTCTGCTGTTTGACCTGAGGACTCTGTAGACTTTAAAGGGATAGTTCTGCTGTTTGACCTGAGGACTCTGTAGACTTTAAAGGGATAGTTCTGGTGTTTGACCTGAGGACTCTGTAGACTTTAAAGGGATAGTTCTGCTGTTTGACCCGAGGACTCTGTAGACTTTAAAGGGATAGTTCTGCTGTTTGACCTGAGGACTCTGTAGACTTTAAAGGGATAGTTCTGCTGTTTGACCTGAGGACCCTGTAGACTTTAAAGGGATAGTTCTGGTGTTTGACCTGAGGACTCTGTAGACTTTAAAGGGATAGTTCTGCTGTTTGACCTGAGGACTCTGTAGACTTTAAAGGGATAGTTCTGCTGTTTGACCTGAGGACTCTGTAGACTTTAAAGGGATAGTTCTGCTGTTTGACCTGAGGACTCTGTAGACTTTAAAGGGGTAGTTCTGCTGTTTGACCCGAGGACTCTGTAGACTTTAAAGGGATAGTTCTGCTGTTTGACCTGAGGACTCTGTAGACTTTAAAGGGATAGTTCTGCTGTTTGACCCGAGGACTCTGTAGACTTTAAAGGGATAGTTCTGCTGTTTGACCTGAGGACTCTGTAGACTTTAAAGGGATAGTTCTGCTGTTTGACCTGAGGACTCTGTAGACTTTAAAGGGATAGTTCTGCTGTTTGACCTGAGGACTCTGTAGACTTTAAAGGGGTAGTTCTGCTGTTTGACCCGAGGACTCTGTAGACTTTAAAGGGGTAGTTCTGCTGTTTGACCCGAGGACTCTGTAGACTTTAAAGGGATAGTTATGCTGTTTGACCTGAGGACTCTGTAGACTTTAAAGGGGTAGTTCTGCTGTTTGACCCGAGGACTCTGTAGACTTTAAAGGGATAGTTCTGCTGTTTGACCTGAGGACTCTGTAGACTTTAAAGGGATAGTTCTGCTGTTTGACCAGAGGACTCTGTAGACTTTAAAGGGATAGTTCTGCTGTTTGACCTGAGGACTCTGTAGACTTTAAAGGGATAGTTCTGGTGTTTGACCCGAGGACTCTGTAGACTTTAAAGGGATAGTTCTGCTGTTTGACCTGAGGACTCTGTAGACTTTAAAGGGATAGTTCTGCTGTTTGACCCGAGGACTCTGTAGACTTTAAAGGGGTAGTTCTGCTGTTTGACCTGAGGACTCTGTAGACTTTAAAGGGACAGTTCTGCTGTTTGACCCGAGGACTCTGTAGACTTTAAAGGGATAGTTCTGCTGTTTGACCTGAGGACTCTGTAGACTTTAAAGGGATAGTTCTGCTGTTTGACCCGAGGACTCTGTAGACTTTAAAGGGATAGTTCTGCTGTTTGACCTGAGGACTCTGTAGACTTTAAAGGGATAGTTCTGCTGTTTGACCTGAGGACTCTGTAGACTTTAAAGGGATAGTTCTGCTGTTTGACCTGAGGACTCTGTAGACTTTAAAGGGATAGTTCTGGTGTTTGACCTGAGGACTCTGTAGACTTTAAAGGGATAGTTCTGCTGTTTGACCTGAGGACTCTGTAGACTTTAAAGGGATAGTTCTGCTGTTTGACCTGAGGACTCTGTAGACTTTAAAGAGATAGTTCTGCTGTTTGACCTGAGGACTCTGTAGACTTTAAAGGGGTAGTTCTGCTGTTTGACCCGAGGACTCTGTAGACTTTAAAGGGATAGTTCTGCTGTTTGACCTGAGGACTCTGTAGACTTTAAAGGGATAGTTCTGCTGTTTGACCTGAGGACTCTGTAGACTTTAAAGGGATAGTTCTGCTGTTTGACCTGAGGACTCTGTAGACTTTAAAGGGGTAGTTCTGCTGTTTGACCTGAGGACTCTGTAGACTTTAAAGGGGTAGTTCTGCTGTTTGACCCGAGGACTCTGTAGACTTTAAAGGGGTAGTTCTGCTGTTTGACCCGAGGACTCTGTAGACTTTAAAGGGATAGTTTTGCTGTTTGACCGGAGGACTCTGTAGACTTTAAAGGGATAGTTCTGCTGTTTGACCTGAGGACTCTGTAGACTTTAAAGGGATAGTTCTGCTGTTTGACCTGAGGACTCTGTAGACTTTAAAGGGGTAGTTCTGCTGTTTGACCCGAGGACTCTGTAGACTTTAATGGGATAGTTCTGCTGTTTGACCTGAGGACTCTGTAGACTTTAAAGGGATAGTTCTGCTGTTTGACCCGAGGACTCTGTAGACTTTAAAGGGATAGTTCTGCTGTTTGACCTGAGGACTCTGTAGACTTTAAAGGGATAGTTCTGGTGTTTGACCCGAGGACTCTGTAGACTTTAAAGGGGTAGTTTTGCTGTTTGACCCGAGGACTCTGTATACTTTAAAGGGATAGTTTTGCTGTTTGACCGGAGGACTCTGTAGACTTTAAAGGGATAGTTCTGCTGTTTGACATGAGGACTCTGTAGACTTTAAAGGGATAGTTCTGCTGTTTGACCCGAGGACTCTGTAGACTTTAAAGGGACAGTTCTGCTGTTTGACCCGAGGACTCTGTAGACTTTAAAGGGATAGTTCTGCTGTTTGACCCGAGGACTCTGTAGACTTTAAAGGGATAGTTCTGCTGTTTGACCTGAGGACTCTGTAGACTTTAAAGGGATAGTTCTGCTGTTTGACCCGAGGACTCTGTAGACTTTAAAGGGATAGTTCTGCTGTTTGACCTGAGGACTCTGTAGACTTTAAAGGGATAGTTCTGCTGTTTGACCCGAGGACTCTGTAGACTTTAAAGGGACAGTTCTGCTGTTTGACCCGAGGACTCTGTAGACTTTAAAGGGATAGTTCTGCTGTTTGACCTGAGGACTCTGTAGACTTTAAAGGGATAGTTCTGCTGTTTGACCTGAGGACTCTGTAGACTTTAAAGGGATAGTTCTGGTGTTTGACCTGAGGACTCTGTAGACTTTAAAGGGATAGTTCTGCTGTTTGACCTGAGGACTCTGTAGACTTTAAAGGGATAGTTCTGCTGTTTGACCTGAGGACTCTGTAGACTTTAAAGGGATAGTTCTGCTGTTTGACCTGAGGACTCTGTAGACTTTAAAGGGGTAGTTCTGCTGTTTGACCCGAGGACTCTGTAGACTTTAAAGGGATAGTTCTGCTGTTTGACCTGCGGACTCTGTAGACTTTAAAGGGATAGTTCTGCTGTTTGACCTGAGGACTCTGTAGACTTTAAAGGGATAGTTCTGCTGTTTGACCCGAGGACTCTGTAGACTTTAAAGGGATAGTTCTGCTGTTTGACCCGAGGACTCTGTAGACTTTAAAGGGATAGTTCTGCTGTTTGACCCGAGGACTCTGTAGACTTTAAAGGGATAGTTCTGCTGTTTGACCCGAGGACTCTGTAGACTTTAAAGGGATAGTTCTGCTGTTTGACCCGAGGACTCTGTAGACTTTAAAGGGATAGTTCTGCTGTTTGACCCGAGGACTCTGTAGACTTTAAAGGGATAGTTCTGCTGTTTGACCGGAGGACTCTGTAGCCTTTAAAGGGATAGTTCTGCTGTTTGACCGGAGGACTCTGTAGACTTTAAAGGGATAGTTCTGCTGTTTGACCCGAGGACTCTATAGACTTTAAAGGGATAGTTCTGCTGTTTGACCGGAGGACTCTGTAGCCTTTAAAGGGATAGTTCTGCTGTTTGACCGGAGGACTCTGTAGACTTTAAAGGGATAGTTCTGCTGTTTGACGGGAGGACTCTGTAGACTTTAAAGGGACAGTTCTGCTGTTTGACCGGAGGACTCTGTAGCCTTTAAAGGGATAGTTCTGCTGTTTGACCTGAGGACTCTGTAGACTTTAAAGGGATAGTTCTGCTGTTTGACCCGAGGACTCTGTAGACTTTAAAGGGACAGTTCTGCTGTTTGACCCGAGGACTCTGTAGACTTTAAAGGGACAGTTCTGCTGTTTGACCGGAGGACTCTGTAGACTTTAAAGGGATAGTTCTGCTGTTTGACCCGAGGACTCTGTAGACTTTAAAGGGACAGTTCTGCTGTTTGACCTGAGGACTCTGTAGAATTTAAAGGGACAGTTCTGCTGTTTGACCTGAGGACTCTGTAGAATTTAAAGGGATAGTTCTGCTGTTTGACCTGAGGACTCTGTAGACTTTAAAGGGACAGTTCTGCTGTTTGACCGGAGGACTCTGTAGACTTTAAAGGGACAGTTCTGCTGTTTGACCTGAGGACTCTGTAGACTTTAAAGGGATAGTTCTGCTGTTTGACCCGAGGACTCTGTAGACTTTAAAGGGATAGTTCTGCTGTTTGACCTGAGGACTCTGTAGACTTTAAAGGGATAGTTCTGCTGTTTGACCCGAGGACTCTGTAGACTTTAAAGGGATAGTTCTGCTGTTTGACCGGAGGACTCTGTAGACTTTAAAGGGATAGTTCTGCTGTTTGACCTGAGGACTCTGTAGACTTTAAAGGGATAGTTCTGCTGTTTGACCCGAGGACTCTGTAGACTTTAAAGGGATAGTTCTGCTGTTTGACCCGAGGACTCTGTAGACTTTAAAGGGACAGTTCTGCTGTTTGACCTGAGGACTCTGTAGACTTTAAAGGGATAGTTCTGCTGTTTGACCCGAGGACTCTGTAGACTTTAAAGGGATAGTTCTGCTGTTTGACCCGAGGACTCTGTAGACTTTAAAGGGACAGTTCTGCTGTTTGACCCGAGGACTCTGTAGACTTTAAAGGGATAGTTCTGCTGTTTGACCTGAGGACTCTGTAGACTTTAAAGGGATAGTTCTGCTGTTTGACCTGAGGACTCTGTAGACTTTAAAGGGATAGTTCTGCTGTTTGACCCGAGGACTCTGTAGACTTTAAAGGGATAGTTCTGCTGTTTGACCCGAGGACTCTGTAGACTTTAAAGGGATAGTTCTGCTGTTTGACCCGAGGACTCTGTAGACTTTAAAGGGATAGTTCTGCTGTTTGACCCGAGGACTCTGTAGACTTTAAAGGGATAGTTCTGCTGTTTGACCCGAGGACTCTGTAGACTTTAAAGGGATAGTTCTGCTGTTTGACCCGAGGACTCTGTAGACTTTAAAGGGGTAGTTCTGCTGTTTGACCTGAGGACTCTGTAGACTTTAAAGGGATAGTTCTGCTGTTTGACCTGAGGACTCTGTAGACTTTAAAGGGATAGTTCTGGTGTTTGACCTGAGGACTCTGTAGACTTTAAAGGGACAGTTCTGCTGTTTGACCTGAGGACTCTGTAGACTTTAAAGGGATAGTTCTGCTGTTTGACCGGAGGACTCTGTAGACTTTAAAGGGATAGTTCTGGTGTTTGACCTGAGGACTCTGTAGACTTTAAAGGGATAGTTCTGCTGTTTGACCGGAGGACTCTGTAGCCTTTAAAGGGATAGTTCTGCTGTTTGACCGGAGGACTCTGTAGACTTTAAAGGGATAGTTCTGCTGTTTGACCCGAGGACTCTGTAGACTTTAAAGGGATAGTTCTGCTGTTTGACCGGAGGACTCTGTAGAATTTAAAGGGATAGTTCTGCTGTTTGACCCGAGGACTCTGTAGACTTTAAAGGGACAGTTCTGCTGTTTGACCGGAGGACTCTGTAGACTTTAAAGGGATAGTTCTGCTGTTTGACCTGAGGACTCTGTAGACTTTAAAGGGATAGTTCTGCTGTTTGACCCGAGGACTCTGTAGACTTTAAAGGGATAGTTCTGCTGTTTGACCTGAGGACTCTGTAGACTTTAAAGGGACAGTTCTGCTGTTTGACCCGAGGACTCTGTAGACTTTAAAGGGACAGTTCTGCTGTTTGACCTGAGGACTCTGTAGACTTTAAAGGGATAGTTCTGCTGTTTGACCTGAGGACTCTGTAGACTTTAAAGGGATAGTTCTGCTGTTTGACCCGAGGACTCTGTAGACTTTAAAGGGATAGTTCTGCTGTTTGACCCGAGGACTCTGTAGACTTTAAAGGGATAGTTCTGCTGTTTGACCCGAGGACTCTGTAGACTTTAAAGGGATAGTTCTGCTGTTTGACCCGAGGACTCTGTAGACTTTAAAGGGACAGTTCTGCTGTTTGACCCGAGGACTCTGTAGACTTTAAAGGGATAGTTCTGCTGTTTGACCTGAGGACTCTGTAGACTTTAAAGGGATAGTTCTGCTGTTTGACCCGAGGACTCTGTAGACTTTAAAGGGATAGTTCTGCTGTTTGACCTGAGGACTCTGTAGACTTTAAAGGGACAGTTCTGCTGTTTGACCCGAGGACTCTGTAGACTTTAAAGGGATAGTTCTGCTGTTTGACCTGAGGACTCTGTAGACTTTAAAGGGATAGTTCTGCTGTTTGACCTGAGGACTCTGTAGACTTTAAAGGGATAGTTCTGCTGTTTGACCTGAGGACTCTGTAGACTTTAAAGGGATAGTTCTGCTGTTTGACCTGAGGACTCTGTAGACTTTAAAGGGATAGTTCTGCTGTTTGACCCGAGGACTCTGTAGACTTTAAAGGGATAGTTCTGCTGTTTGACCCGAGGACTCTGTATACTTTAAAGGGATAGTTCTGCTGTTTGACCCGAGGACTCTGTAGACTTTAAAGGGACAGTTCTGCTGTTTGACCCGAGGACTCTGTAGACTTTAAAGGGATAGTTCTGCTGTTTGACCTGAGGACTCTGTAGACTTTAAAGGGATAGTTCTGCTGTTTGACCGGAGGACTCTGTAGACTTTAAAGGGATAGTTCTGCTGTTTGACCCGAGGACTCTGTAGACTTTAAAGGGACAGTTCTGCTGTTTGACCCGAGGACTCTGTAGACTTTAAAGGGATAGTTCTGCTGTTTGACCTGAGGACTCTGTAGACTTTAAAGGGATAGTTCTGCTGTTTGACCCGAGGACTCTGTAGACTTTAAAGGGATAGTTCTGCTGTTTGACCTGAGGACTCTGTAGACTTTAAAGGGACAGTTCTGCTGTTTGACCCGAGGACTCTGTAGACTTTAAAGGGATAGTTCTGCTGTTTGACCTGAGGACTCTGTAGACTTTAAAGGGATAGTTCTGCTGTTTGACCTGAGGACTCTGTAGACTTTAAAGGGATAGTTCTGCTGTTTGACCTGAGGACTCTGTAGACTTTAAAGGGATAGTTCTGCTGTTTGACCTGAGGACTCTGTAGACTTTAAAGGGATAGTTCTGCTGTTTGACCGGAGGACTCTGTAGACTTTAAAGGGATAGTTCTGCTGTTTGACCCGAGGACTCTGTATACTTTAAAGGGATAGTTCTGCTGTTTGACCCGAGGACTCTGTAGACTTTAAAGGGACAGTTCTGCTGTTTGACCCGAGGACTCTGTAGACTTTAAAGGGATAGTTCTGCTGTTTGACCTGAGGACTCTGTAGACTTTAAAGGGATAGTTCTGCTGTTTGACCGGAGGACTCTGTAGACTTTAAAGGGATAGTTCTGCTGTTTGACCCGAGGACTCTGTAGACTTTAAAGGGATAGTTCTGCTGTTTGACCTGAGGACTCTGTAGACTTTAAAGGGATAGTTCTGCTGTTTGACCGGAGGACTCTGTAGACTTTAAAGGGATAGTTCTGCTGTTTGACCCGAGGACTCTGTAGACTTTAAAGGGATAGTTCTGCTGTTTGACCTGAGGACTCTGTAGACTTTAAAGGGATAGTTCTGCTGTTTGACCGGAGGACTCTGTAGACTTTAAAGGGATAGTTCTGCTGTTTGACCGGAGGACTCTGTAGCCTTTAAAGGGATAGTTCTGCTGTTTGACCCGAGGACTCTGTAGACTTTAAAGGGATAGTTCTGCTGTTTGACCTGAGGACTCTGTAGATTTTAAAGGGATAGTTCTGCTGTTTGACCTGAGGACTCTGTAGACTTTAAAGGGATAGTTCTGCTGTTTGACCTGAGGACTCTGTAGACTTTAAAGGGACAGTTCTGGTGTTTGACCCGAGGACTCTGTAGACTTTAAAGGGACAGTTCTGCTGTTTGACCCGAGGACTCTGTAGACTTTAAAGGGGTAGTTCTGCTGTTTGACCCGAGGACTCTGTAGACTTTAAAGGGATAGTTCTGCTGTTTGACCTGAGGACTCTGTAGACTTTAAAGGGATAGTTCTGCTGTTTGACCTGAGGACTCTGTAGACTTTAAAGGGATAGTTCTGCTGTTTGACCCGAGGACTCTGTAGACTTTAAAGGGACAGTTCTGCTGTTTGACCTGAGGACTCTGTAGACTTTAAAGGGATAGTTCTGCTGTTTGACCTGAGGACTCTGTAGACTTTAAAGGGATAGTTCTGCTGTTTGACCTGAGGACTCTGTAGACTTTAAAGGGATAGTTCTGCTGTTTGACCTGAGGACTCTGTAGACTTTAAAGGGATAGTTCTGCTGTTTGACCTGAGGACTCTGTAGACTTTAAAGGGATAGTTCTGCTGTTTGACCTGAGGACTCTGTAGACTTTAAAGGGACAGTTCTGCTGTTTGACCGGAGGACTCTGTAGACTTTAAAGGGATAGTTCTGGTGTTTGACCTGAGGACTCTGTAGACTTTAAAGGGATAGTTCTGCTGTTTGACCTGAGGACTCTGTAGACTTTAAAGGGACAGTTCTGCTGTTTGACCTGAGGACTCTGTAGACTTTAAAGGGACAGTTCTGCTGTTTGACCTGAGGACTCTGTAGACTTTAAAGGGATAGTTCTGCTGTTTGACCTGAGGACTCTGTAGACTTTAAAGGGACAGTTCTGGTGTTTGACCCGAGGACTCTGTAGACTTTAAAGGGACAGTTCTGCTGTTTGACCCGAGGACTCTGTAGACTTTAAAGGGGTAGTTCTGCTGTTTGACCCGAGGACTCTGTAGACTTTAAAGGGATAGTTCTGCTGTTTGACCTGAGGACTCTGTAGACTTTAAAGGGATAGTTCTGCTGTTTGACCTGAGGACTCTGTAGACTTTAAAGGGATAGTTCTGCTGTTTGACCCGAGGACTCTGTAGACTTTAAAGGGACAGTTCTGCTGTTTGACCTGAGGACTCTGTAGACTTTAAAGGGATAGTTCTGCTGTTTGACCTGAGGACTCTGTAGACTTTAAAGGGATAGTTCTGCTGTTTGACCTGAGGACTCTGTAGACTTTAAAGGGATAGTTCTGCTGTTTGACCTGAGGACTCTGTAGACTTTAAAGGGATAGTTCTGCTGTTTGACCTGAGGACTCTGTAGACTTTAAAGGGACAGTTCTGCTGTTTGACCGGAGGACTCTGTAGACTTTAAAGGGACAGTTCTGCTGTTTGACCTGAGGACTCTGTAGACTTTAAAGGGACAGTTCTGCTGTTTGACCGGAGGACTCTGTAGACTTTAAAGGGATAGTTCTGCTGTTTGACCCGAGGACTCTGTAGACTTTAAAGGGATAGTTCTGCTGTTTGACCTGAGGACTCTGTAGACTTTAAAGGGACAGTTCTGCTGTTTGACCTGAGGACTCTGTAGACTTTAAAGGGACAGTTCTGCTGTTTGACCCGAGGACTCTGTAAACTTTAAAGGGATAGTTCTGCTGTTTGACCTGAGGACTCTGTAGACTTTAAAGGGATAGTTCTGCTGTTTGACCCGAGGACTCTGTAGACTTTAAAGGGATAGTTCTGCTGTTTGACCTGAGGACTCTGTAGACTTTAAAGGGATAGTTCTGCTGTTTGACCTGAGGACTCTGTAGACTTTAAAGGGATAGTTCTGGTGTTTGACCTGAGGACTCTGTAGACTTTAAAGGGATAGTTCTGCTGTTTGACCTGAGGACTCTGTAGACTTTAAAGGGACAGTTCTGCTGTTTGACCTGAGGACTCTGTAGACTTTAAAGGGATAGTTCTGCTGTTTGACCTGAGGACTCTGTAGACTTTAAAGGGGTAGTTCTGGTGTTTAGATTCGATTCGATTCGATTGTACTTTATTATCATTATATTTGCATACAACAGGATTTGGGACTCAACTTAAGGTGCTGTAGTGCAATATAAAATCACACAGGTAATAAAAGAGAACCATAAAATACTGTACAGGAAACATAAAATACTGTACAAGAAACATAAAATACTGTACAAGACACATAAAATACTGTACAAGAAACATAAAATACTATACAAGAACCATAAAATACTGTACAAGAAACATAAAATACTATACAAGAAACATAAAATACTGTACACGAAACATACAATACTGTACAAGAAACATAAAATACTGTACAAGAAACATAAAATACTATACAAGAACCATAAAAAACTGTACAAGAAACATACAATACTGTACAAGAAACATAAAATACTGTACAAGAAACATAAAATACTATACAAGAACCATAAAATACTGTACACGAAACATAAAATACTATACAAGAAACATAAAATACTGTACAAGAACCATAAAATACTATACAAGAACCATAAAATACTGTACACGAAACATAAAATACTATACAAGAAACATAAAATACTGTACAAGAACCATAAAATACTATACAAGAACCATAAAATACGGGCGGCTACGTGGTGCAGTGGGCAAGGCGCTCACCACGAATACTGGAGACGCTGGGCTCGCCAGTTCAAGCCCAGCGCTGCACATTTGCTTTCAGTTTAGCTGGTCGTCCGTACTAATACACATTGGCCGTATTAGGGGGTGGGAAACTGATGGGTGGGGATCAGGCGTTGTGGACAGCGACTCCTACAGGTCGGTTGGTGCGCCTGCGCAGTAGAATCAGGAAGTGTCGGGGGCAGCGTGAGCCTCCCACGCGTTACTCCTCGCCACTGAGAGATCGAGCTGCGCAGGTGAAAAGATGCGACTGCTGTTACCTCAAGTACCGGAGGGGACTTGTGCTATGTATGACTTAGTCCACATTGCAGCCGGCTTGTGGGAGGCAAGAAACAGCGTCCGTGACAGGGGAGGGTAGAATTGGATGATGCGAAATTGGGATGGGAGAAAAATAGAAAATGGGAGAAAAAGTGTATAAAAAAAGAACCATAAAATACTGTACAGAAGCATAAGATACTGTACAATGAACAATTGTATAGTATATTGACCTCCTTTGACCTCTCCCCTGACCTCCTTTGACCTGAGGACAGTGTGGACAAAGTCAATGAGGTCGCGCTCCTATCTGTACAAGTTGACACCACAGTGAGTGCACACAACGTGGACTTCAGTGAAACTCAGTGGTGCTAAGTTAGGCTCTCTCTCTCTCTCTCTCTCTCTCTCTCTCTCCTCTCTCTCTCTCTCTCTCTCTCTCTCTCTCTCTCTCTCCCTCTCCATCTCCCTCTCCCTCTCCCTCTCTCTCTCTCTCTCTCTCTCTCTCTCTCTCTCTCTCTCTCTCTCTCTCTCTCTCTATCTCTCTCTCTCAGCAGGACTGTGCTGAAGGAGAGGGTGCTGACGGCTCTCAGGAGGACTCACAGAAAGGCTCCAGCACTAGAAGGTACGGGGGGAGCGGCCCACAGCGTGGCTTCTTGCCAGCTCGCCCTCAGCGGTGACACCTTACCTTACAGCCCGCTGATGCAGCCTCACTTAGAATCTGTCAATAAAGTTGACCACAGGGGGGGGAAAAAACGATAAACTGTTATGTAAACTGTTTTCCTATTCGATTAGATTGTATTCAAATTAGGGATATTATCGGCCTACCGATATTATCTGCCGATATTGACATTAAAATGCGATATCGGAAAATATCTGTATCGGTTTTCAAAAAAAAGAAAATACATTTAAATCTTTTTTTTTTATTTACATTTCTATAACCTTTATTTACCCAGGCAAGCAAGTAAGAAAAAATTCAGATTTTATTTATTGTCAAAAGTATGCATAATGTTGTGTTAATTCCAAGACAAGAGATATGTAATGTTAATTACCTGAAATTATTCCGTTTTCTGGGCGGGAATCCCTGCATATATCGGTATCGGTTGATATCGGTTGATATCGGTATCGGAAATTAAGAGTTGGACAATATCGGTATCGGTAAAAAAGCCAACATCGAGCATCCCTAATTCAAATGTATTGTCATCATGCAGAATGAATGAATGAATGAAAACTTTATTTAACAGATTGCAGAATGGGTACAATACAGTACGGCTCAATACATACAATTGTTAAGGGGATGCAGACCTGAGAAAGACGTTTGTCTTGTTTCCATCAGGGTCCCCCATTTTCAATTCATATAGACATTTATGACATACACAACATACATGACATTTATGGCATAGGGACATATAGGTATTTAGTACTGATACATTTGTGACATAGGCGGTATTCAAATATACAGTACTGTTACCCCTAGATCCTGACAGAGTATATACATATGATGGGGAGGGGACTGTACATTAGGAGGGGGTGGGTGGGTGGGAGGGAAATATACATACGGCGGGGAGGGAATATATACATGCGGTGGGGAGGAGACTGTCTATTAGGAGGTGGTGGGGGTTTTGGGCATTTACGGTGGCCGCACAAGTACAGTACATCGAAAAGACGTTCGGCATCCAACCAGAGTGTAAATGTAACCGTAAAGTGCAACAGTAATATACAATGTACCGGTGATTAAAGTGGATATAAAATATATAAATTTGTACTACTGAGTAATAGTGCTAATCCGATGTATGTAGAGTTGTAGTATTAATACCCTCCTCGCTCCTCACCCTCCAACCCCTGCATCGCTTAGATGTTCACTTCTGGACATATATTATATTTTAGTATTATTATTTATTCTAAGCCGTCTCCCTTTCTCTGTAGTGTCCCCACCGTGTTGTCGTTGTGAAAGTCCATGTACTGTGTTTGTCCATTATACCATAATGTAATGTATGTAAAGCGCTTTGAGATACTTTTTGTAAGGCGCTATA
>NC_140169.1:55927739-55975239 GCF_963971535.1 Notolepis coatsorum
AGACTTTAAAGGGATTTAGTTCTGCTGTTTGACCGATGACCTGTAGACTTTAAAGGGATAGTTCTGCTGTTTGACCGAGGACTCTGTAGACTTTAAAGGACAGTTCTGCTGTTTGACCTGAGGACTCTGTAGACTTTAAAGGGATAGTTCTGCTGTTTGACCCGAGGACTCTGTAGACTTTAAAGGGATAGTTCTGCTGTTTGACCCGAGGACTCTGTAGACTTTAAAGGGACAGTTCTGCGTTGACCCGAGGACTCTGTAGACTTTAAAGGGATAGTTCTGCTGTTTGACCTGAGGACTCTGTAGACTTTAAAGGGATAGTTCTGCTGTTTGACCTGAGGACTCTGTAGACTTTAAAGGGATAGTTCTGCTGTTTGACCCGAGGACTCTGTAGACTTTAAAGGGATGAGTTCTGCTGTTTGACCCGAGGACTCTGTAGACTTTAAAGGGATAGTTCTGCTGTTTGACCCGAGGACTCTGTAGACTTTAAAGGGATAGTTCTGCTGTTTGACCCGAGGACTCTGTAGACTTTAAAGGGATAGTTCTGCTGTTTGACCTGAGGACTCTGTAGACTTTAAAGGGATAGTTCTGCTGTTTGACCCGAGGACTCTGTAGACTTTAAAGGGATAGTTCTGCTGTTTGACCCGAGGACTCTGTAGACTTTAAAGGGATAGTTCTGCTGTTTGACCTGAGGACTCTGTAGACTTTAAAGGGATAGTTCTGCTGTTTGACCTGAGGACTCTGTAGACTTTAAAGGGATAGTTCTGCTGTTTGACCTGAGGACTCTGTAGACTTTAAAGGGACAGTTCTGCTGTTTGACCTGAGGACTCTGTAGACTTTAAAGGGATAGTTCTGCTGTTTGACCGGAGGACTCTGTAGACTTTAAAGGGATAGTTCTGCTGTTTGACCTGAGGACTCTGTAGACTTTAAAGGGATAGTTCTGCTGTTTGACCGAGGACTCTGTAGACTTTAAAGGGATAGTTCTGCTGTTTGACCCGAGGACTCTGTAGACTTTAAAGGGATAGTTCTGCTGTTTGACCTGAGGACTCTGTAGACTTTAAAGGGATAGTTCTGCTGTTTGACCCGAGGACTCTGTAGACTTTAAAGGGATAGTTCTGCTGTTTGACCTGAGGACTCTGTAGACTTTAAAGGGATAGTTCTGCTGTTTGACCTGAGGACTCTGTAGACTTTAAAGGGATAGTTCTGCTGTTTGACCTGAGGACTCTGTAGACTTTAAAGGGATAGTTCTGCTGTTTGACCTGAGGACTCTGTAGACTTTAAAGGGATAGTTCTGCTGTTTGACCTGAGGACTCTGTAGACTTTAAAGGGATAGTTCTGCTGTTTGACCTGAGGACTCTGTAGACTTTAAAGGGATAGTTCTGCTGTTTGACCCGAGGACTCTGTAGACTTTAAAGGGATAGTTCTGCTGTTTGACCCGAGGACTCTGTAGACTTTAAAGGGATAGTTCTGCTGTTTGACCCGAGGACTCTGTAGCCTTTAAAGGGACAGTTCTGCTGTTTGACCCGAGGACTCTGTAGACTTTAAAGGGATAGTTCTGCTGTTTGACCTGAGGACTCTGTAGACTTTAAAGGGATAGTTCTGCTGTTTGACCGGAGGACTCTGTAGACTTTAAAGGGATAGTTCTGCTGTTTGACCGAGGACTCTGTAGACTTTAAAGGGATAGTTCTGCTGTTTGACCTGAGGACTCTGTAGACTTTAAAGGGATAGTTCTGCTGTTTGACCTGAGGACTCTGTAGACTTTAAAGGGATAGTTCTGCTGTTTGACCTGAGGACTCTGTAGACTTTAAAGGGATAGTTCTGCTGTTTGACCTGAGGACTCTGTAGACTTTAAAGGGATAGTTCTGCTGTTTGACCTGAGGACTCTGTAGACTTTAAAGGGATAGTTCTGCTGTTTGACCTGAGGACTCTGTAGACTTTAAAGGGACAGTTCTGCTGTTTGACCGGAGGACTCTGTAGACTTTAAAGGGATAGTTCTGGTGTTTGACCTGAGGACTCTGTAGACTTTAAAGGGATAGTTCTGCTGTTTGACCTGAGGACTCTGTAGACTTTAAAGGGACAGTTCTGCTGTTTGACCTGAGGACTCTGTAGACTTTAAAGGGACAGTTCTGCTGTTTGACCTGAGGACTCTGTAGACTTTAAAGGGATAGTTCTGCTGTTTGACCTGAGGACTCTGTAGACTTTAAAGGGACAGTTCTGGTGTTGAACCCGAGGACTCTGTAGACTTTAAAGGGACAGTTCTGCTGTTTGACCCGAGGACTCTGTAGACTTTAAAGGGGTAGTTCTGCTGTTTGACCCGAGGACTCTGTAGACTTTAAAGGATAGTTCTGCTGTTTGACCTGAGGACTCTGTAGACTTTAAAGGGATAGTTCTGCTGTTTGACCTGAGGACTCTGTAGACTTTAAAGGGATAGTTCTGCTGTTTGACCGAGGACTCTGTAGACTTTAAAGGGACAGTTCTGCTGTTTGACCTGAGGACTCTGTAGACTTTAAAGGGATAGTTCTGCTGTTTGACCTGAGGACTCTGTAGACTTTAAAGGGATAGTTCTGCTGTTTGACCTGAGGACTCTGTAGACTTTAAAGGGATAGTTCTGCTGTTTGACCTGAGGACTCTGTAGACTTTAAAGGGATAGTTCTGCTGTTTGACCTGAGGACTCTGTAGACTTTAAAGGGACAGTTCTGCTGTTTGACCGGAGGACTCTGTAGACTTTAAAGGGACAGTTCTGCTGTTTGACCTGAGGACTCTGTAGACTTTAAAGGGACAGTTCTGCTGTTTGACCGGAGGACTCTGTAGACTTTAAAGGGATAGTTCTGCTGTTTGACCCGAGGACTCTGTAGACTTTAAAGGGATAGTTCTGCTGTTTGACCTGAGGACTCTGTAGACTTTAAAGGGACAGTTCTGCTGTTTGACCTGAGGACTCTGTAGACTTTAAAGGGACAGTTCTGCTGTTTGACCGAGGACTCTGTAGACTTTAAAGGGATAGTTCTGCTGTTTGACCTGAGGACTCTGTAGACTTTAAAGGGATAGTTCTGCTGTTTGACCCGAGGACTCTGTAGACTTTAAAGGGATAGTTCTGCTGTTTGACCTGAGGACTCTGTAGACTTTAAAGGGATAGTTCTGCTGTTTGACCTGAGGACTCTGTAGACTTTAAAGGGATAGTTCTGGTGTTTGACCTGAGGACTCTGTAGACTTTAAAGGGATAGTTCTGCTGTTTGACCTGAGGACTCTGTAGACTTTAAAGGGACAGTTCTGCTGTTTGACCTGAGGACTCTGTAGACTTTAAAGGGATAGTTCTGCTGTTTGACCTGAGGACTCTGTAGACTTTAAAGGGGTAGTTCTGGTGTTTAGATTCGATTCGATTCGATTGTACTTTATTATCATTATATTTGCATACAACAGGATTTGGGACTCAAACTTAAGGTGCCGTAGTGCAATATAAAATCACACAGGTAATAAAAGAGAACCATAAAATACTGTACAGGAAACATAAAATACTGTACAAGAAACATAAAATACTGTACAAGACACATAAAATACTGTACAAGAAACATAAAATACTATACAAGAACCATAAAATACTGTACAAGAAACATAAAATACTATACAAGAAACATAAAATACTGTACACGAAACATACAATACTGTACAAGAAACATAAAATACTGTACAAGAAACATAAAATACTATACAAGAACCATAAAATACTGTACAAGAAACATACAATACTGTACAAGAAACATAAACTACTGTACAAGAAACATAAAATACTATACAAGAACCATAAAATACTGTACACGAAACATAAAATACTATACAAGAAACATAAAATACTGTACAAGAACCATAAAATACTATACAAGAACCATAAAATACTGTACACGAAACATAAAATACTATACAAGAAACATAAAATACTGTACAAGAACCATAAAATACTATACAAGAACCATAAAATACGGGCGGCTACGTGGTGCAGTGGGCAAGGCGCTCACCACGAATACTGGAGACGCTGGGCTCGCCAGTTCAAGCCCAGCGCTGCACATTTGCTTTCAGTTTAGCTGGTCGTCCGTACTAATACACATTGGCCGTATTAGGGGGTGGGAAACTGATGGGTGGGGATCGGGCGTTGTGGACAGCGACTCCTACAGGTCGGTTGGTGCGCCTGCGCAGTAGAATCAGGAAGTGTCGGGGGCAGCGTGAGCCTCCCACGCGTTACTCCTCGCCACTGAGAGATCGAGCTGCGCAGGTGAAAAGATGCGACTGCTGTTACCTCAAGTACCGGAGGGGACTTGTGCTATGTATGACTTAGTCCACATTGCAGCCGGCTTGTGGGAGGCAAGAAACAGCGTCCGTGACAGGGGAGGGTAGAATTGGATGATGCGAAATTGGGATGGGAGAAAATAGAAAATGGGAGAAAAAGTGTATAAAAAAAGAACCATAAAATACTGTACAGAAGCATAAGATACTGTACAATGAACAATTGTATAGTATATTGACCTCCTTTGACCTCTCCCCTGACCTCCTTTGACCTGAGGACAGTGTGGACAAAGTCAATGAGGTCGCGCTCCTATCTGTACAAGTTGACACCACAGTGAGTGCACACAACGTGGACTTCAGTGAAACTCAGTGGTGCTAAGTTAGGCTCTCTCTCTCTCTCTCTCTCTCTCTCTCTCTCTCTCTCTCTCTCTCTCTCTCTCTCTCTCTCTCTCTCTCTCTCTCTCTCTCTCTCCTCTCCCCTCTCCTCTCCCTCCTCTCTCTCTCTCTCTCTCTCTCTCTCTCTCTCTCTCTCTCTCTCTCTCTCTCTCTCTCTCTCTCTCTCTCTCTCTCTCTCTCTCTCTCTCTCTCTCTCTCTCTCTCTCTCTCTCTCTCTCTCTCTCTCTCTCTCTCTCTCTCTCAGCAGGACTGTGCTGAAGGAGAGGGTGCTGACGGCTCTCAGGAGGACTCACAGAAAGGCTCCAGCACTAGAAGGTACGGGGGGAGCGGCCCACAGCGTGGCTTCTTGCCAGCTCGCCCTCAGCGGTGACACCTTACCTTACAGCCCGCTGATGCAGCCTCACTTAGAATCTGTCAATAAAGTTGACCACAGGGGGGGAAAAAACGATAAACTGTTATGTAAACTGTTTTCCTATTCGATTAGATTGTATTCAAATTAGGGATATTATCGGCCTACCGATATTATCTGCCGATATTGACATTAAAATGCGATATCGGAAAATATCGGTATCGGTTTCAAAAAAAAGAAAATACATTTAAATCTTTTTTTTTATTTACATTTCTATAACCTTTATTTACCCAGGCAAGCAAGTAAGAAAAAATTCAGATTTTATTTATTGTCAAAAGTATGCATAATGTTGTGTTAATTCCAAGACAAGAGATATGTAATGTTAATTACCTGAAATTATTCCGTTTTCTGGGCGGGAATCCCTGCATATATCGGTATCGGTTGATATCGGTTGATATCGGTATCGGAAATTAAGAGTTGGACAATATCGGTATCGGTAAAAAAGCCAACATCGAGCATCCCTAATTCAAATGTATTGTCATCATGCAGAATGAATGAATGAATGAAAACTTTATTTAACAGATTGCAGAATGGGTACAATACAGTACGGCTCAATACATACAATTGTTAAGGGGATGCAGACCTGAGAAAGACGTTTGTCTTGTTTCCATCAGGGTCCCCCATTTTCAATTCATATAGACATTTATGACATACACAACATACATGACATTTATGGCATAGGGACATATAGGTATTTAGTACTGATACATTTGTGACATAGGCGGTATTCAAATATACAGTACTGTTACCCCTAGATCCTGACAGAGTATATACATATGATGGGGAGGGGACTGTACATTAGGAGGGGGTGGGTGGGTGGGAGGGAAATATACATACGGCGGGGAGGGAATATATACATGCGGTGGGGAGGAGACTGTCTATTAGGAGGTGGTGGGGGTTTTGGGCATTTACGGTGGCCGCACAAGTACAGTACATCGAAAAGACGTTCGGCATCCAACCAGAGTGTAAATGTAACCGTAAAGTGCAACAGTAATATACAATGTACCGGTGATTAAAGTGGATATAAAATATATAAATTTGTACTACTGAGTAATAGTGCTAATCCGATGTATGTAGAGTTGTAGTATTAATACCCTCCTCGCTCCTCACCCTCCAACCCCTGCATCGCTTAGATGTTCACTTCTGGACATATATTATATTTTAGTATTATTATTTATTCTAAGCCGTCTCCCTTTCTCTGTAGTGTCCCCACCGTGTTGTCGTTGTGAAAGTCCATGTACTGTGTTTGTCCATTATACCATAATGTAATGTATGTAAAGCGCTTTGAGATACTTTTTGTAAGGCGCTATATAAAATAAATCTATTATTATTAGGGATGCTCGATATTGGCTTTTTTACCGATACCGATATCAACCGATACCGATATATGCAGGGTTCCCCCCCAAAACAGAATAATTTCAGGTAATTAACATTACATATCTCTTGTTGTGGAATTAACACAACATTATGCATACTTTTGACAATAAATAAAATCAGAATTTGTTCTTACTTGCTTGCCTGGGTAAATAAAAGTTTAAATAAATGTAAAAAAATTATAATAATAATAATATTTTGAAAACCGATATCGATATTTTCCAATATCACATTTTAATGCCAATATCGGCAGATAATATCGGACATCCCTAATTATTATTATTATTACTACAGTGATACAGGTATAAACACGACAGATATGTATATTTATGTTTGACGCCGTTACAGACTCCGCCTCTTAGAAGAAGACAGACCCCTGATGACGCCCCCCCCCCCCCCCCCCCCCTGTGTGTTTCTGTGACCCCTGACCTCAGGCTGGAGAGCAGGGAGCCGCCCCCCCCGCGCTCCTTCTTCCACCGCGTGCTGCGCGCCGCCTTCCCGCTGCACCTGCTCCTCCTGCTGCTCCTCGTCCTCCTCACCTGCCTGGTGCCCGTCCCGGAGAGCGAGCCCCCCTGCACCGCCGCCAGCAGCAACAACTTCGCCCGCTCCTTCCACCCCATGCTGCGCTACACCAACGGGCCCCCGCCCACCTGACCTCTGACCTCCTGACCTCCTGACCTCCTCCTTCCACCCCATGCTGCGCTACACCCACGGGCCCCCGCCCATAGATATATATATAACACTAGATGGCTCAAGGCGGAGTCTCCCGCGTTGTTGTTCACCGGCGGCCATCTTGCTTGAGTGGACTAACTGCTGATCTGCACAAAAACAAAAACTCGCTGAAATATTGACAGATTTACAAACTGTTTGGTTTATTATTACAAACGTTATTAACGTGGCTATGATTCTTGCTTCGAAGAATTTTTTGTTGACTGAGCTCTATATACAAGGACTAACACTAGACAACATGCTGTCATTCTCTAGTTGACTGACTGAGCTCTAGTTACAAGGACTAACACTAGACAACATGCTGTCATTCTCTAGTTGACTGACTGAGCTCTAGTTACAAGGACTAACACTAGACAACATGCTGTCATTCTCTAGTTGACTGACTGAGCTCTAGTTACAAGGACTAACACTAGACAACATGCTGTCATTCTCTAGTTGACTGAGCTCTAGATACAAGGACTAACACTAGACAACATGCTGTCATTCTCTAGTTGACTGACTGAGCTCTAGTTACAAGGACTAACACTAGACAACATGCTGTCATTCTCTAGTTGACTGAGCTCTAGATACAAGGACTAACACTAGACAACATGCTGTCATTCTCTAGTTGACTGACTGAGCTCTAGTTACAAGGACTAACACTAGACAACATGCTGTCATTCTCTAGTTGACTGAGCTCTATATACAAGGACTAACACTGGACAACATGCTGTCATTCTCTAGTTAACTGACTGAGCTCTAGATACAAGGACTAACACTAGACAACATGCTGTCATTCTCTAGTTGACTGAGCTCTAGATACAAGGACTAACACTAGACAACATGCTGTCATTCTCTAGTTGACTGACTGAGCTCTAGATACAAGGACTAACACTAGACAACATGCTGTCATTCTCTAGTTGACTGAGCTCTAGATACAAGGACTAACACTAGACAACAGGTATAAAATGGGTTTTTAAATGTATTTGCTGTATTTTGTATGTAAACACTGAAGTCAACAGAAACATCCATGCGGATTGGGGCTTTAAAAGAAAGACGTGTTGCAGTAACACAGGACAGGTTGTCCCTGACGACATTTTGTTGTTATTAACACGTCGTGTTTAAAAGTTTTTGGCGCCTGTATGTGTTAAGTTGTTATTTCAACCTATCTTTTTTTAAGTGTACATACATGAAGCATACATAAACATTATTAAAGAGTGTACATATTAAACACACACAGAGCAAACATAACAGCCTTATTGTATTGTTAGTTAGCACAACGCTCCACAAGGTGTGTGTAACAATAATACTTTATTTGTACACACACACACACACACACACACACACACACACACACACACACACACACACACACACACACACACACACACACACACACACACACACACACACACACACACACACACTCCGACTCATTATGCACACAACTGCCCCTGGAACAGTTTCAGGGCTTCAGTGCCTTGCTCAAGGAGACTTTAGTGGAGATGGTGCAGTGAGCACCGAATACACCGTCCTGTCAGGGAATCAAACCAGCAACCTGGTTACTGACTACCTCTGGCCCCATCCTGCCAGATAAGGATACCATCATATCAAATGTCACATTATAATAATACATAATAATACACTCCCACGTACAATACATAGGGATACCATCATATCAGATGTCACATTATAATAATACATAATAATACATGTCCATTTACAATACTTAAGAATACCATCATGTCAGATTAATATTCTCTGCAAAAAAAAACAATGTCCAAAATCAATGTTTCAACGTGTGCATTTATGTAACTTAAAACGGATCATAACTGTATCCTCTCTGCAAAGCCACACGCTATAGTCTTCATCTTGCTGAAGGTGTGATGACTCTCTACTGGGAGCCGCCCCCTCGTGGTGGAAGAGAAAGAAGGGGATGACTCATGTAAAGGATATTTTGCTCATCCCTTAAAGGAACACGCCAACATTTTGGGAAGTTTCCTCTACTGTGCGTTCAGTAGAAAGCTATCTGGCTGCACGTTAGCCTAGCTTAGCACAAATGAATGGAAGCGGACATGACTGGTTTGCCTTCGTGGAGAGGTGTTTGTTGGACAATGCCTAGGCTAACCGGCCATGTCCGCTTCCATTCTTTGTGCTAAGCTAGGCTATAACGTGCAGCCAGATAGCTTTCTAACTGGTATCTATCTTCTTGTCTCTCTCTCACTCTGGAGAAGACGATAAGCTAATTTCCCAAAATGTTGGCGTGTTCTTTTAAGTGTTTGTCTCAAGCCATGTGTCCAAAATGCACCGTAAATGTAAACAGTAGAGAGGGATGAGATTATAATAATCCCAGACGTTTCTTTGTGTCTTGTTGTGTGTTGATGAAACGTTTGCTTTATGAATTCAAACCATAATAATAATAATAATAATAATAACTTTATTTCATACAGGGGATTGCAGTTCAACGTGCTTTACATCAATAAGAAATAAAACATAAAATCAGTGTAAAACAAGCAAAAACCATGCCTCGCTATCGTGAACCGCTCATGTCATAGACATTTCCAACTATTATGTTTGTGACTTCAAAGTGAATGTTGCGTGGACATTTAATTTTCCTCAAACAAGTCCCCTGCTGGATGGATACGAGCACATTTTTAAACTTGTTGAACTTTTCTTTATATATATATATATATATATATATATATATATATATATATATATATATATATATATATATATATATATATATATATATATATATATATATATATATATATATTGGACTGCATTTGCGGAAAAAAAGTGTAGTTTTCCACACAGTAATAGGCACTAGTATTATATCACAGCACTAGTATATATCATAGCTAGTATATCACAGCAGCTAGTATATCACAGTTAATACACACTGGTTCAAATGTAACGTATGAAATGCCGCCAGTATAAAAATGAAGGCAGTTATATTGATATACATATAGATATATTTTTGAAAACACATTTTGTCACAGGGGTCCAGACTGACGTTCCTCCCAGTGCACTGTGGAGAGCGGGACACCGACTTAAGTCCAAACTATTACAACTTGCGTGTACAGAATGTGATATTTTAATGATTATTTATGACATCAAACAATGGATTTGTGCTTATACAGATTTCCTGGCAATAAACATTGTTTGTCTTAATTTACTTGAATTGTTTGGTCACTTTTGCTTGTATGTGTGTCTTTTTTTCTTTTTCAATTCATTCAATGCAATTTTCCCGTTCAATTAATTGAAATTTTCTTTTATATAAAAAAAAAATAGTGATTTGACTTTCGTCATGAAGGGATCACTCACATTTTCCTGGAATAAATGTTTTTTTTTATGTCTATTTTTATTATTAGTATTATTGCACAATCGATGCGGGCGTGATGCCATGCAGGGGTCAGGCCTCCCTGGAAGAAGAGATCTCAATGGGACATTCCTGGATAAATAAAGGATAAATGAAAATAAACCACCCACATTTCACTGTATGCCCTGGTATGTATGTGACGAATAAACCTCTTGAATCTTGACTCTTGAATAGATTGTGAGAGATTGGTCCAAAATAAAACAACCAGGAACAGGACTAATCAGCTCCAGTGAGCTCTGCAGTCACACCGAGTGCTGGGAGGACAATGAGTGAAAAGGCCCCTGGGGGCGGCGGCGGACTCAGGCTGTTTGAAGGGCGAAAAGAAAAAAGGGCACCTACTGCACAACATTTCAACATTTCAAGAGGTTTATTTGTAGGCGGCTGGGTGGCGCAGCGGACATTGCGCTCGTCACCAACGCAAGAGATACCGGGTTCGAATCCGGCTGTCGGCGTTGCCTCCGGCTTGGACCGGCCGTCATACTAACTCAATAGGTAGCGCTGGTGCAGGTGAAAAGATGTGACAGGCTGCCTCCACATGTATCGGAGGGGACATGTGATGCAAGGCTTCTATCCTCCCTACAACCGGCCAGTGGGGGGCATATGCGAGCAACGATCAGGACAGGGGAGGGAGAATTGGCACGAGAGGTAAATTGGGATGGGGAGAAAAATCACAGAAAAAGGAGGAGAAAAAGTAGATAAAAAAAAGAGGTTTATTTGTCACATACATACCAGGGCATACAGTGAAATGCGGGTGGCCATGCCCGCTTTGATTGTGCATTAAATAATACTAAATAATAAAATAGACATAATTAACAGGTAATAAAGTAGACATAAAATAGGCATGATAAAATAGACATGCTAAATTCCTGAGAGCAATACAATGTTATAGCTACGGATTAAGGCACTGGGTCCTATATGCACACTACTATATACAATATACAGTTTTTACTACAGGGGGCTGGTGTTCAGTGCGCCCACACGTAACCCTGTCATCGATAAGTGAGCTCACATTAAATAATAATAATAATAATAATAACTTTATTTGTATAGCACTTTTCATACAGAATTGCAGTTCAAAGTGCTTCACAGCAGTAAAAAAAATACAGGCATAAGCGAGCATAAAAAAGATAGAGAGGTAGCAAGGTAAGGTCAATCACAGTGTTTCACATTAGGATCTATAGGCCTTTCTGTGTACAGTTTCATTCAGTAATACAAATAATAAAAATTGTTTAAAATGATTCAGTTTTAAAATAGGCTAAAAATGATAAAATATAACAGACATACAACAGGGTATTTAACATACAACAGAGCAGTGCATCAGTAAGAAGTAAAAAGTGTGATAAAATAGTTCAAGCAAAATACTTAAAAGCATTGCTCATACAAATGTGTGGCTATTAATAAAGCATTGCTCATACAAATGTATGGCTAATTAGCCTGTTAACCTGCAATGAGTCTCCTGGCCATTTTCGTTTTCGTTTTTGAGGACTGCATACTTTTTTTGCAAACCAAAACAACATACTTTATACTTATAGCACATGCATGAGCCTGGTCTCTTTTGAAAGATGACATTCTGAAGTTTCTGATTCCAGAAAGAAAATTCACTTTTAGTGCTAACGTAATAGAGTAACATAGGTCTGAACTTGAGTTGTAAAAAAACTTGTTACTCAAGTTTTTCTGTAGTAGTTAGTAGTCCAGAGGTAGTATTTCCCCAGAAGGTGGAGCCATAGCCTGGAGCCTTATGTAGTACATATCCAAATTTCATAAAGATCCATTCAGAAATGAGTGATTAGGAGTGATTTTGGTAAACTGTGTACAAAGAAAAACTCAGTTTTCTCATAGACTTCAATTCATTCGGCTGTTTTGCTCTTCCTGTTTTCGTGTTTCTTCTTGTTTTTAGTTTTTTAAATTTAGATCCCCATGTGGGGTATCATTGGAAAGCCACACTCATTGGCTACAACGATCCACAATCATTTTCGAGATCGGATCTAGATTGACGGAACTACTGCAGCCTGAGTCGGGAGTGGTATTTTGCGCAATACTGTGTACTTTGCACAAGCCTCAAATACCGGCATGTAACTCGAGAACCGCTGAACGGATTTTGTCGGATTTTGTCGCCATCGACAGGCAACAAATAAGCCTTCAATTCGATATATATATAGTATTACAAAATATGCACACCCAAGCCACTAGGGGTCGCCAAAGTGCCGGTTGCAAAAAATCCGAAAAACTTCCCATATGAGGGACGTTGCAGCTTAAGATAGCATTGCTCATACAAATGTATGGTTATTAATACGAAATGTAAAGGATTTAGCCAAGGTCCTAATATCACCTACTGCACGATGAATAGGTATAGACTTCTAGCCAAGAAAGAGACCATTAGATGACCTCATTGTCCCCACGTCGAGTAGCCTTTTGGGACATTAATGACCAGCTGAGATCAGGTAATTTGAGTGCAAATTAACTACGTTTGGCGAACACAGGTCCCATGATAACATTAATCCAATGTGAATGCACATCCCAGTAATGTCAGAAACAAAACTGGCTTCACAGGAGCCAGTCAATGTATTTGTTCCTCGAGGCTGTGCATATGACTTATTATAGTCATATTATTTTGGTCAGGAGGTTATTTTGACACCAGAAACTCCAGAAATTGCACATTATAATGGGTTAAATTTAGGAGCATGTGAAGTCAAGTTCAATATGACACCTTCAATCATATCCTGTTGAAATGGGTCTTTGAAAGTAACTTTGAGAGTAATTATCAATTCCAGAAGGTCCCCAAAAGTCTGAACGTGAATAATAGTCGATGTTCTGGTGACTCCATTTCACTCGACAATGTGCTCAATCAGAAGAGTTCTGGATCACTCACGTGGCATTTTTATGGGCTGCTAATTCTATCAACAATAATGCCTAATTCAAGATTTTCTAATTCCTATTTAAGTTACTATCATTTAACCATTATAAATGTGGACAATAATATATATATTCATCTCGTCACACGTCATATGGAATCTCCTTGGAACTCACTTTTCACACAAGAATATACAGGGTTCACACAAGGTCATTGAAGTGCTTAAATTGCTTGATTTTTGAAAAAGAAAAGTCAAGGCCTGGAATTCCTTGAAAACAGCCCATTTTTTAACAAGGTGCTTAACTAAAAAGTCCTTGAAATTCAAATCAGCCGTTCGCATTGAACGTTTTGTTCATCCATGATAAAAGACTTCAGAATCAAGAAATAGATATTTTTTAATTTAAAGTGTAACTAATTGTCGGAAATTGGTTTTAAGCCATACATATTGGATCAGATTTTCTTTTATATAAAAAACCAGCATTTCAAAGTTAATTGTATCCTTTTAACTCAATGAGCGCCTAGAGGTCGCTGTTTACCGTCTGGTAAGAAGGCCAGCGCTCTGTTCAATGGGGTTGATGCCGGTGTTTTTGCGAGTGGTAAAACTATATTAAATATTATAGCTATGGATCTAATAAACACGTCGATTGTCAGCGAGTTTCTTCCGGTCAACATACATTTCCGTTTTATAGCGTGGTGAATATGAGTATAGTTTTAGAGTGATCCTGTCGAATCCCAATAAACTCCAGCAAACGGCGCTTCAATGCATTTCCTTAGAAATAGAATAGAATAGAATAGAATAGAATAGAATAGAATAGAATAGAATAGAATAGAATAGAATAGAATAGAAATACTTTTATTATCCCGTGGGAAATTTGACACTGCAAATCGCTCAACATTTAAACATTTAGACAGGACAGGGCCCTATTCCCCGTACCTGGTTCAACTAAGTCGATCAAGAGTCCCAAACCAGCAACCTGGTTACTGACTACCTCTGGCCCCATCCTGCCAGATAAGGATACCATCATATCAAATGTCACATTATAATAATACATAATAATACACTCCCACGTACAATACATAGGGATACCATCATATCAGATGTCACATTATAATAATACATAATAATACATGTCCATTTACAATACTTAAGAATACCATCATGTCAGATTAATATTCTCTGCAAAAAAAAACAATGTCCAAAATCAATGTTTCAACGTGTGCATTTATGTAACTTAAAACGGATCATAACTGTATCCTCTCTGCAAAGCCACACGCTATAGTCTTCATCTTGCTGAAGGTGTGATGACTCTCTACTGGGAGCCGCCCCCTCGTGGTGGAAGAGAAAGAAGGGGATGACTCATGTAAAGGATATTTTGCTCATCCCTTAAAGGAACACGCCAACATTTTGGGAAGTTTCCTCTACTGTGCGTTCAGTAGAAAGCTATCTGGCTGCACGTTAGTCTAGCTTAGCACAAATGAATGGAAGCGGACATGACTGGTTTGCCTTCGTGGAGAGGTGTTTGTTGGACAATGCCTAGGCTAACCGGCCATGTCCGCTTCCATTCTTTGTGCTAAGCTAGGCTATAACGTGCAGCCAGATAGCTTTCTAACTGGTATCTATCTTCTTGTCTCTCTCTCACTCTGGAGAAGACGATAAGCTAATTTCCCAAAATGTTGGCGTGTTCTTTTAAGTGTTTGTCTCAAGCCATGTGTCCAAAATGCACCGTAAATGTAAACAGTAGAGAGGGATGAGATTATAATAATCCCAGACGTTTCTTTGTGTCTTGTTGTGTGTTGAAGAAACGTTTGCTTTATGAATTCAAACCATAATAATAATAATAATAATAATAACTTTATTTCATACAGGGGATTGCAGTTCAACGTGCTTTACATCAATAAGAAATAAAACATAAAATCAGTGTAAAACAAGCAAAAACCATGCCTCGCTATCGTGAACCGCTCATGTCATAGACATTTCCAACTATTATGTTTGTGACTTCAAAGTGAATGTTGCGTGGACATTTAATTTTCCTCAAACAAGTCCCCTGCTGGATGGATACGAGCACATTTTTAAACTTGTTGAACTTTTCTTTTATATATATATATTGGACTGCATTTGCGGAAAAAAAGTGTAGTTTTCCACACAGTAATAGGCACTAGTATTATATCACAGCACTAGTATATATCATAGCTAGTATATCACAGCAGCTAGTATATCACAGTTAATACACACTGGTTCAAATGTAACGTATGAAATGCCGCCAGTATAAAAATGAAGGCAGTTATATTGATATACATATAGATATATTTTTGAAAACACATTTTGTCACAGGGGTCCAGACTGACGTTCCTCCCAGTGCACTGTGGAGAGCGGGACACCGACTTAAGTCCAAACTATTACAACTTGCGTGTACAGAATGTGATATTTTAATGATTATTTATGACATCAAACAATGGATTTGTGCTTATACAGATTTCCTGGCAATAAACATTGTTTGTCTTAATTTACTTGAATTGTTTGGTCACTTTTGCTTGTATGTGTGTCTTTTTTTCTTTTTCAATTCATTCAATGCAATTTTCCCGTTCAATTAATTGAAATTTTCTTTTATATAAAAAAAAAATAGTGATTTGACTTTCGTCATGAAGGGATCACTCACATTTTCCTGGAATAAATGTTTTTTTTTATGTCTATTTTTATTATTAGTATTATTGCACAATCGATGCGGGCGTGATGCCATGCAGGGGGCAGGCCTCCCTGGAAGAAGAGATCTCAATGGGACATTCCTGGATAAATAAAGGATAAATGAAAATAAACCACCCACATTTCACTGTATGCCCTGGTATGTATGTGACGAATAAACCTCTTGAATCTTGACTCTTGAATAGATTGTGAGAGATTGGTCCAAAATAAAACAACCAGGAACAGGACTAATCAGCTCCAGTGAGCTCTGCAGTCACACCGAGTGCTGGGAGGACAATGAGTGAAAAGGCCCCTGGGGGCGGCGGCGGACTCAGGCTGTTTGAAGGGCGAAAAGAAAAAAGGGCACCTACTGCACAACATTTCAACATTTCAAGAGGTTTATTTGTAGGCGGCTGGGTGGCGCAGCGGACATTGCGCTCGTCACCAACGCAAGAGACACCGGGTTCGAATCCGGCTGTCGGCGTTGCCTCCGGCTTGGACCGGCCGTCATACTAACTCAATAGGTAGCGCTAGCGGGTGGGGAGTCGATGGGTGGTAGTCTGATCATTGTAAACAGCGACTCCTACAGGTCGGTCAGGGCGCCTGCACAGCAAAGTCAGGAAAAATGGCGGGGGCAGTGTGAGCCTCCTACACGTTACTCCTCGCCAAATGAGAGTCCGCGCTGGTGCAGGTGAAAAGATGTGACAGGCTGCCTCCACATGTATCGGAGGGGACATGTGATGCAAGGCTTCTATCCTCCCTACAACCGGCCAGTGGGGGGCATATGCGAGCAACGATCAGGACAGGGGAGGGAGAATTGGCACGAGAGGTAAATTGGGATGGGGAGAAAAATCACAGAAAAAGGAGGAGAAAAAGTAGATAAAAAAAAGAGGTTTATTTGTCACATACATACCAGGGCATACAGTGAAATGCGGGTGGCCATGCCCGCTTTGATTGTGCATTAAATAATACTAAATAATAAAATAGACATAATTAACAGGTAATAAAGTAGACATAAAATAGGCATGATAAAATAGACATGCTAAATTCCTGAGAGCAATACAATGTTATAGCTACGGATTAAGGCACTGGGTCCTATATGCACACTACTATATACAATATACAGTTTTTACTACAGGGGGCTGGTGTTCAGTGCGCCCACACGTAACCCTGTCATCGATAAGTGAGCTCACATTAAATAATAATAATAATAATAATAACTTTATTTGTATAGCACTTTTCATACAGAATTGCAGTTCAAAGTGCTTCACAGCAGTAAAAAAATACAGGCATAAGCGAGCATAAAAAAGATAGAGAGGTAGCAAGGTAAGGTCAATCACAGTGTTTCACATTAGGATCTATAGGCCTTTCTGTGTACAGTTTCATTCAGTAATACAAATAATAAAAATTGTTTAAAATGATTCAGTTTTAAAATAGGCTAAAAATGATAAAATATAACAGACATACAACAGGGTATTTAACATACAACAGAGCAGTGCATCAGTAAGAAGTAAAAAGTGTGATAAAATAGTTCAAGCAAAATACTTAAAAGCATTGCTCATACAAATGTATGGCTATTAATAAAGCATTGCTCATACAAATGTATGGCTAATTAGCCTGTTAACCTGCAATGAGTCTCCTGGCCATTTTCGTTTTCGTTTTTGAGGACTGCATACTTTTTTTGCAAACCAAAACAACATACTTTATACTTATAGCACATGCATGAGCCTGGTCTCTTTTGAAAGATGACATTCTGAAGTTTCTGATTCCAGAAAGAAAATTCACTTTTAGTGCTAACGTAATAGAGTAACATAGGTCTGAACTTGAGTTGTAAAAAAACTTGTTACTCAAGTTTTTCTGTAGTAGTTAGTAGTCCAGAGGTAGTATTTCCCCAGAAGGTGGAGCCATAGCCTGGAGCCTTATGTAGTACATATCCAAATTTCATAAAGATCCATTCAGAAATGAGTGATTAGGAGTGATTTTGGTAAACTGTGTACAAAGAAAAACTCAGTTTTCTCATAGACTTCAATTCATTCGGCTGTTTTGCTCTTCCTGTTTTCGTGTTTCTTCTTGTTTTTAGTTTTTTAAATTTAGATCCCCATGTGGGGTATCATTGGAAAGCCACACTCATTGGCTACAACGATCCACAATCATTTTCGAGATCGGATCTAGATTGACGGAACTACTGCAGCCTGAGTCGGGAGTGGTATTTTGCGCAATACTGTGTACTTTGCACAAGCCTCAAATACCGGCATGTAACTCGAGAACCGCTGAACGGATTTTGTCGGATTTTGTCGCCATCGACAGGCAACAAATAAGCCTTCAATTCGATATATATATAGTATTACAAAATATGCACACCCAAGCCACTAGGGGTCGCCAAAGTGCCGGTTGCAAAAAATCCGAAAAACTTCCCATATGAGGGACGTTGCAGCTTAAGATAGCATTGCTCATACAAATGTATGGTTATTAATACGAAATGTAAAGGATTTAGCCAAGGTCCTAATATCACCTACTGCACGATGAATAGGTATAGACTTCTAGCCAAGAAAGAGACCATTAGATGACCTCATTGTCCCCACGTCGAGTAGCCTTTTGGGACATTAATGACCAGCTGAGATCAGGTAATTTGAGTGCAAATTAACTACGTTTGGCGAACACAGGTCCCATGATAACATTAATCCAATGTGAATGCACATCCCAGTAATGTCAGAAACAAAACTGGCTTCACAGGAGCCAGTCAATGTATTTGTTCCTCGAGGCTGTGCATATGACTTATTATAGTCATATTATTTTGGTCAGGAGGTTATTTTGACACCAGAAACTCCAGAAATTGCACATTATAATGGGTTAAATTTAGGAGCATGTGAAGTCAAGTTCAATATGACACCTTCAATCATATCCTGTTGAAATGGGTCTTTGAAAGTAACTTTGAGAGTAATTATCAATTCCAGAAGGTCCCCAAAAGTCTGAACGTGAATAATAGTCGATGTTCTGGTGACTCCATTTCACTCGACAATGTGCTCAATCAGAAGAGTTCTGGATCACTCACGTGGCATTTTTATGGGCTGCTAATTCTATCAACAATAATGCCTAATTCAAGATTTTCTAATTCCTATTTAAGTTACTATCATTTAACCATTATAAATGTGGACAATAATATATATATTCATCTCGTCACACGTCATATGGAATCTCCTTGGAACTCACTTTTCACACAAGAATATACAGGGTTCACACAAGGTCATTGAAGTGCTTAAATTGCTTGATTTTTGAAAAAGAAAAGTCAAGGCCTGGAATTCCTTGAAAACAGCCCATTTTTTAACAAGGTGCTTAACTAAAAAGTCCTTGAAATTCAAATCAGCCGTTCGCATTGAACGTTTTGTTCATCCATGATAAAAGACTTCAGAATCAAGAAATAGATATTTTTTAATTTAAAGTGTAACTAATTGTCGGAAATTGGTTTTAAGCCATACATATTGGATCAGATTTTCTTTTCTATAAAAAACCAGCATTTCAAAGTTAATTGTATCCTTTTAACTCAATGAGCGCCTAGAGGTCGCTGTTTACCGTCTGGTAAGAAGGCCAGCGCTCTGTTCAATGGGGTTGATGCCGGTGTTTTTGCGAGTGGTAAAACTATATTAAATATTATAGCTATGGATCTAATAAACACGTCGATTGTCAGCGAGTTTCTTCCGGTCAACATACATTTCCGTTTTATAGCGTGGTGAATATGAGTATAGTTTTAGAGTGATCCTGTCGAATCCCAATAAACTCCAGCAAACGGCGCTTCAATGCATTTCCTTAGAAATAGAATAGAATAGAATAGAATAGAATAGAATAGAATAGAATAGAATAGAATAGAATAGAATAGAATAGAAATACTTTTATTATCCCGTGGGAAATTTGACACTGCAAATCGCTCAACATTTAAACATTTAGACAGGACAGGGCCCTATTCCCCGTACCTGGTTCAACTAAGTCGATCAAGAGTCCCAAACCAGCAACCTGGTTACTGACTACCTCTGGCCCCATCCTGCCAGATAAGGATACCATCATATCAAATGTCACATTATAATAATACATAATAATACACTCCCACGTACAATACATAGGGATACCATCATATCAGATGTCACATTATAATAATACATAATAATACATGTCCATTTACAATACTTAAGAATACCATCATGTCAGATTAATATTCTCTGCAAAAAAAAACAATGTCCAAAATCAATGTTTCAACGTGTGCATTTATGTAACTTAAAACGGATCATAACTGTATCCTCTCTGCAAAGCCACACGCTATAGTCTTCATCTTGCTGAAGGTGTGATGACTCTCTACTGGGAGCCGCCCCCTCGTGGTGGAAGAGAAAGAAGGGGATGACTCATGTAAAGGATATTTTGCTCATCCCTTAAAGGAACACGCCAACATTTTGGGAAGTTTCCTCTACTGTGCGTTCAGTAGAAAGCTATCTGGCTGCACGTTAGCCTAGCTTAGCACAAATGAATGGAAGCGGACATGACTGGTTTGCCTTCGTGGAGAGGTGTTTGTTGGACAATGCCTAGGCTAACCGGCCATGTCCGCTTCCATTCTTTGTGCTAAGCTAGGCTATAACGTGCAGCCAGATAGCTTTCTAACTGGTATCTATCTTCTTGTCTCTCTCTCACTCTGGAGAAGACGATAAGCTAATTTCCCAAAATGTTGGCGTGTTCTTTTAAGTGTTTGTCTCAAGCCATGTGTCCAAAATGCACCGTAAATGTAAACAGTAGAGAGGGATGAGATTATAATAATCCCAGACGTTTCTTTGTGTCTTGTTGTGTGTTGATGAAACGTTTGCTTTATGAATTCAAACCATAATAATAATAATAATAATAATAACTTTATTTCATACAGGGGATTGCAGTTCAACGTGCTTTACATCAATAAGAAATAAAACATAAAATCAGTGTAAAACAAGCAAAAACCATGCCTCGCTATCGTGAACCGCTCATGTCATAGACATTTCCAACTATTATGTTTGTGACTTCAAAGTGAATGTTGCGTGGACATTTAATTTTCCTCAAACAAGTCCCCTGCTGGATGGATACGAGCACATTTTTAAACTTGTTGAACTTTTCTTTTATATATATATATATATATATATATATATATATATATATATATATATATATATATATATATATATATATATATATATATATATATATATATATATATATATATATTGGACTGCATTTGCGGAAAAAAAGTGTAGTTTTCCACACAGTAATAGGCACTAGTATTATATCACAGCACTAGTATATATCATAGCTAGTATATCACAGCAGCTAGTATATCACAGTTAATACACACTGGTTCAAATGTAACGTATGAAATGCCGCCAGTATAAAAATGAAGGCAGTTATATTGATATACATATAGATATATTTTTGAAAACACATTTTGTCACAGGGGTCCAGACTGACGTTCCTCCCAGTGCACTGTGGAGAGCGGGACACCGACTTAAGTCCAAACTATTACAACTTGCGTGTACAGAATGTGATATTTTAATGATTATTTATGACATCAAACAATGGATTTGTGCTTATACAGATTTCCTGGCAATAAACATTGTTTGTCTTAATTTACTTGAATTGTTTGGTCACTTTTGCTTGTATGTGTGTCTTTTTTTCTTTTTCAATTCATTCAATGCAATTTTCCCGTTCAATTAATTGAAATTTTCTTTTATATAAAAAAAAAATTGTGATTTGACTTTCGTCATGAAGGGATCACTCACATTTTCCTGGAATAAATGTTTTTTTTTATGTCTATTTTTATTATTAGTATTATTGCACAATCGATGCGGGCGTGATGCCATGCAGGGGTCAGGCCTCCCTGGAAGAAGAGATCTCAATGGGACATTCCTGGATAAATAAAGGATAAATGAAAATAAACCACCCACATTTCACTGTATGCCCTGGTATGTATGTGACGAATAAACCTCTTGAATCTTGACTCTTGAATAGATTGTGAGAGATTGGTCCAAAATAAAACAACCAGGAACAGGACTAATCAGCTCCAGTGAGCTCTGCAGTCACACCGAGTGCTGGGAGGACAATGAGTGAAAAGGCCCCTGGGGGCGGCGGCGGACTCAGGCTGTTTGAAGGGCGAAAAGAAAAAAGGGCACCTACTGCACAACATTTCAACATTTCAAGAGGTTTATTTGTAGGCGGCTGGGTGGCGCAGCGGACATTGCGCTCGTCACCAACGCAAGAGACACCGGGTTCGAATCCGGCTGTCGGCGTTGCCTCCGGCTTGGACCGGCCGTCATACTAACTCAATAGGTAGCGCTAGCGGGTGGGGAGTCGATGGGTGGTAGTCTGATCATTGTAAACAGCGACTCCTACAGGTCGGTCAGGGCGCCTGCACAGCAAAGTCAGGAAAAATGGCGGGGGCAGTGTGAGCCTCCTACACGTTACTCCTCGCCAAATGAGAGTCCGCGCTGGTGCAGGTGAAAAGATGTGACAGGCTGCCTCCACATGTATCGGAGGGGACATGTGATGCAAGGCTTCTATCCTCCCTACAACCGGCCAGTGGGGGGCATATGCGAGCAACGATCAGGACAGGGGAGGGAGAATTGGCACGAGAGGTAAATTGGGATGGGGAGAAAAATCACAGAAAAAGGAGGAGAAAAAGTAGATAAAAAAAAGAGGTTTATTTGTCACATACATACCAGGGCATACAGTGAAATGCGGGTGGCCATGCCCGCTTTGATTGTGCATTAAATAATACTAAATAATAAAATAGACATAATTAACAGGTAATAAAGTAGACATAAAATAGGCATGATAAAATAGACATGCTAAATTCCTGAGAGCAATACAATGTTATAGCTACGGATTAAGGCACTGGGTCCTATATGCACACTACTATATACAATATACAGTTTTTACTACAGGGGGCTGGTGTTCAGTGCGCCCACACGTAACCCTGTCATCGATAAGTGAGCTCACATTAAATAATAATAATAATAATAACTTTATTTGTATAGCACTTTTCATACAGAATTGCAGTTCAAAGTGCTTCACAGCAGTAAAAAAATACAGGCATAAGCGAGCATAAAAAAGATAGAGAGGTAGCAAGGTAAGGTCAATCACAGTGTTTCACATTAGGATCTATAGGCCTTTCTGTGTACAGTTTCATTCAGTAATACAAATAATAAAAATTGTTTAAAATGATTCAGTTTTAAAATAGGCTAAAAATGATAAAATATAACAGACATACAACAGGGTATTTAACATACAACAGAGCAGTGCATCAGTAAGAAGTAAAAAGTGTGATAAAATAGTTCAAGCAAAATACTTAAAAGCATTGCTCATACAAATGTATGGCTATTAATAAAGCATTGCTCATACAAATGTATGGCTAATTAGCCTGTTAACCTGCAATGAGTCTCCTGGCCATTTTCGTTTTCGTTTTTGAGGACTGCATACTTTTTTTGCAAACCAAAACAACATACTTTATACTTATAGCACATGCATGAGCCTGGTCTCTTTTGAAAGATGACATTCTGAAGTTTCTGATTCCAGAAAGAAAATTCACTTTTAGTGCTAACGTAATAGAGTAACATAGGTCTGAACTTGAGTTGTAAAAAAACTTGTTACTCAAGTTTTTCTGTAGTAGTTAGTAGTCCAGAGGTAGTATTTCCCCAGAAGGTGGAGCCATAGCCTGGAGCCTTATGTAGTACATATCCAAATTTCATAAAGATCCATTCAGAAATGAGTGATTAGGAGTGATTTTGGTAAACTGTGTACAAAGAAAAACTCAGTTTTCTCATAGACTTCAATTCATTCGGCTGTTTTGCTCTTCCTGTTTTCGTGTTTCTTCTTGTTTTTAGTTTTTTAAATTTAGATCCCCATGTGGGGTATCATTGGAAAGCCACACTCATTGGCTACAACGATCCACAATCATTTTCGAGATCGGATCTAGATTGACGGAACTACTGCAGCCTGAGTCGGGAGTGGTATTTTGCGCAATACTGTGTACTTTGCACAAGCCTCAAATACCGGCATGTAACTCGAGAACCGCTGAACGGATTTTGTCGGATTTTGTCGCCATCGACAGGCAACAAATAAGCCTTCAATTCGATATATATATAGTATTACAAAATATGCACACCCAAGCCACTAGGGGTCGCCAAAGTGCCGGTTGCAAAAAATCCGAAAAACTTCCCATATGAGGGACGTTGCAGCTTAAGATAGCATTGCTCATACAAATGTATGGTTATTAATACGAAATGTAAAGGATTTAGCCAAGGTCCTAATATCACCTACTGCACGATGAATAGGTATAGACTTCTAGCCAAGAAAGAGACCATTAGATGACCTCATTGTCCCCACGTCGAGTAGCCTTTTGGGACATTAATGACCAGCTGAGATCAGGTAATTTGAGTGCAAATTAACTACGTTTGGCGAACACAGGTCCCATGATAACATTAATCCAATGTGAATGCACATCCCAGTAATGTCAGAAACAAAACTGGCTTCACAGGAGCCAGTCAATGTATTTGTTCCTCGAGGCTGTGCATATGACTTATTATAGTCATATTATTTTGGTCAGGAGGTTATTTTGACACCAGAAACTCCAGAAATTGCACATTATAATGGGTTAAATTTAGGAGCATGTGAAGTCAAGTTCAATATGACACCTTCAATCATATCCTGTTGAAATGGGTCTTTGAAAGTAACTTTGAGAGTAATTATCAATTCCAGAAGGTCCCCAAAAGTCTGAACGTGAATAATAGTCGATGTTCTGGTGACTCCATTTCACTCGACAATGTGCTCAATCAGAAGAGTTCTGGATCACTCACGTGGCATTTTTATGGGCTGCTAATTCTATCAACAATAATGCCTAATTCAAGATTTTCTAATTCCTATTTAAGTTACTATCATTTAACCATTATAAATGTGGACAATAATATATATATTCATCTCATCACACGTCATATGGAATCTCCTTGGAACTCACTTTTCACACAAGAATATACAGGGTTCACACAAGGTCATTGAAGTGCTTAAATTGCTTGATTTTTGAAAAAGAAAAGTCAAGGCCTGGAATTCCTTGAAAACAGCCAATTTTTTAACAAGGTGCTTAACTAAAAAGTCATTGAAATTCAAATCAGCCGTTCGCATTGAACGTTTTGTTCATCCATGATAAAAGACTTCAGAATCAAGAAATAGATATTTTTTAATTTAAAGTGTAACTAATTGTCGGAAATTGGTTTTAAGCCATACATATTGGATCAGATTTTCTTTTCTATAAAAAACCAGCATTTCAAAGTTAATTGTATCCTTTTAACTCAATGAGCGCCTAGAGGTAGCTGTTTACCGTCTGGTAAGAAGGCCAGCGCTCTGTTCAATGGGGTTGATGCCGGTGTTTTTGCAAGTGGTAAAACTATATTAAATATTATAGCTATGGATCTAATAAACACGTCGATTGTCAGCGAGTTTCTTCCGGTCAACATACATTTCCGTTTTATAGCGTGGTGAATATGAGTATAGTTTTAGAGTGATCCTGTCGAATCCCAATAAACTCCAGCAAACGGCGCTTCAATGCATTTCCTTAGAAATAGAATAGAATAGAATAGAATAGAATAGAATAGAATAGAATAGAATAGAATAGAAATACTTTTATTATCCCGTGGGAAATTTGACACTGCAAATCGCTCAACATTTAAACATTTAGACAGGACAGGGCCCTATTCCCTGTACCTGGTTCAACTAAGTCGATCAAGAGTCCCATTATCCAGATTCAATTAACCCGATGTTTGAAGCCGGGATTTTCCTGTTCCTCGAAGGTGGATTCAGTCTCGTTAACTCGAACCAGACTTGAGACCCAGGATAAGTGCGCGCGGCCGCTTCAGTTGAAAAGCCAGCACGTATAGATTGCAGAAATCCTGATTTTCTAACGGCATTGATTGATTAATTGATTTAAAACTTTATTAACAGATTGCAGTACGGCTCAATAGCCTCGCCGACAAGTTAAATGCATAATCTATAGGCTACTTTTAAGTCCCTCATTACCCCAATCAATCAGATTATATTTCTTTAAACTTGCCTGCTGGCAGTAGGTTTATGGAATGGATAATCAAATGAGATCTTGCTAGCGAAAATAATGAGTTCAACTGTTATACAGAATAAGGATACGGCTCTCTTACCCATTGATTGATGTATGGTGGATGTTTTACTTATCTGCACTGTGGTGTGACGGTTTGTCTTTTTAACTTTCACGCAGACGACCGGGGTTCGAATCCCACTTCTTCTAGTCTTTTTCTTCTTTTTGCAATGTAGGAATAATTCAATTTGGTGCACGTTGAGAGCTATATAAAGAATGACATCCTCAATGCATGTAGATTTATAATATTTTAACTTAAAACTAGGCTACTTTTGCGTATAATCATTAATATTATATTCCAAAAAAATTATATTGGAAACGCGGGGTTTCGAACTCGGGCCGTCGGGTTGACAGGTTTGAGCACTAGCCGTTGGACCACTGTGCTAGACGGGATATATCCATTGTGTATCCATCAATGGACAAAGACCCGTGTTTCGAATATTTTTCTTTTGAATGAAGTTTTATCTCTTTATTCTCAAATGCATTAATGTGACGTCAACGGCTCATTCAATTTCACAAATCCGTCAAACAGCGCATCTCATCAGACATTTTAATCCCAGTTACAATATCACAATAACGTGTGAGTGATGATACAATTCAACAATCCTCAGAGTCCTCGTAATTCATAATCCACAAAAACCACAATCCACGCATAGACACTTCAATTTTATGCTTGAATGAAACACAATCCGGGCGCTCCGTTAAGCAAATCTACAGCGGAGAATATATGAAACTAATCAGAGCCAAACGGCCGATAGGTTTCATTCATTAAAAATATCCCCGCGGGATTCACATTTGCAATGCGCCTGCAGCGTGTATCGCACTCCGAGCGCCGTATATGACGTGCATTATTTTATTTAGGACAAAGTAAATCTATAGGCTGAATATGATTTATTATCAGCATTTAGTTCTATTATTATACATTTCAAAAGCTCCCTCTAGGAAAACGAAGCACAGAAACATAATTCAGAATGGTATAAATGGGATCTCTAGACTGTGAGAATCATTTCAGGAAGCGAGCTGTCATTTATTTGCGGGGGCGTGGCCATGGTTCATCCGGCTAACTGAAGTTAACCCTGCTCTCGACCAGGCTCAAACTTTTTGATCTGTTGTCATGGTGATTTAGACAATCGAGCGTCGGGGAACAGAAAGGTCCGGCTTAAGTCAGGCTATACTGGAAATTATCCGGCTAACTCAGTTAGCCAGGTACGGGGAACGGGGCCCAGGTCACGAATTAGAATAATAACACAAATCAATCAAGTTGCCTAGGATAAGAGTAGAGTAAAATAGAATAAAAATGAAATAAAATATACAGAAACAAATACAGTAAAAATATACTGAGCATGGGGGAAGGGGGGGGGGTACAGGTAGTAAAAAACAACACAGCAGTGTAAACAATTTGGTCAATATAATTTAACTATCTAACTAAATGAAATATATATTCACAGTATTCACAGTGTCACATAAGGTGCAGTATGCTTCAGGTAGTGTATTGTGCCATTTGTCGCTTGATTTATGAATCGTTCTGAAATAAACGCTAGATTATCGGTATTATATGTTGCATCATGTGCGCACGGAAGCGGGGGCTGAAAGGTCGCCCCTCCATGCTTTGGTCGGTGCCAACAGCACGCACACACACACACACAGACAGCAGTGGCGGCCGCTGGGTACTTCGCCACTAGGGGCGCTATACCAAATATTTTGCAAACATGTACAGTACAGTACTGTACCACGCAAGACTCATGGCAAGACGTGAGCGATTCGACTCACGCTCACGGCAATGAATCGGCTCTTATGAACGAGTCGCTCAGCTGTTACTACAACAACACACAACCAGTCAAATAAAGTATAGTCTAGACTCTAATTCACAACTTGAAACACAATATAAATAGAAAAGTTAGAAACAAAACTCGCCCGTCTCCAAACACAGGCAGATCTCTCCCTCTCTCCTTCTCTCTCTCACACACAGCGCGACGTGGAATCGATTCGTTACACAATCAGACCTATTATATACCAAGAATAACTTCAGTATGAGTACAGGGCTGTACACATATTTTGCATATTGTTAAACGAGCCAAGGCTAGCTATTAAACTATCGATATGAATCGAAAATCTGGGACCCTGATGTAAACAAGACAAACGTCTTTCTCTGGTCTGCATCCCCTTAACAATTGTGTGTATTGAGCCGTACTGTATTGTACCCATTCTGCAATCTGTTAATAAAGTTCTCATTCATTCATTCATTCAAACATAGACGATATTGAACAAGCCATAATCCACGTATTTTCAATCCGAGAGAGCTGCAGTAGTTAAATCAATGAGCCATCGATAAATAAACAATCAGCAATGTCTCGCTTCATGAATGGCCAGCAGTAGTACTGCTCCTAAAAAAACTATTTACAACCGTTAACGTTAAGCAGAGAGAGAGAGAGAGAGAGAGAGAGAGAGAGAGAGAGAGAGAGAGAGAGAGAGAGAGAGAGAGAGAGAGAGAGAGAGAGATTTCTTCAACCTCGAACCTAAATTCCTTAGCAACCCGTGTTACCAAGTAAACAAATCACGGAACGATAGCCTAGTACTACTAACGTTAGCTCCCAGAACGATAGCCAGTTAGCCCGCACCAGTCTAGTACTACTAACGTTAGCTGCCAGAATGATAGCCAGTTAGCCCGCACCAGCCTAGTAGTACTACTAACGTTAGCTCCCAGAACGATAGCCAGTTAGCCCGCACCAGCCTAGTAGTACTACTAACGTTAGCTCCTCCCAGAACGATAGCCAGTTAGCCCGCACCAGCCTAGTAGTACTACTAACGTTAGCTCCCAGAACGATAGCCAGTTAGCCCGCACCAGTCTAGTACTACTAACGTTAGCTGCCAGAACGATAGCCAGTTAGCCCGCACCAGTCTATTACTACTAACGTTAGAGAGAGAGAGAGAGAGACTCACTGTTTAGTTGAAACGTCCAGGGCAGGAAACGTGTATAATCCGCCATATAGCTTGTTAGCCAAGTGTTAGCTCAGCTGAGCTCGTCGACGTTAGCACAACACTCAACAAGTACATTCCTTTGTCCATTTCCGCTCGAACAGACTGCAAACTACCTGGCGTTCTATCGCCATGCTCTAAGACAAACTCTAACCTTAACCAACTTTGAAAGAGTGCCTAAGCTTAACAGTCTAAAGAACTTGCAGTCACAGCACGGCACGCTCTAAGACAAACAACAGTCCTAGTACCAGGAACCAAGCTAGAAGCTAGAATTGGAACATTAGAAATTGGATTCGGCCAATCAGAGAGCGTCTCTGTGAAATTCTGCCATAGAAAAAAATACTGGCGTCGGCCAATCAGAGAGCGTCTCCGCGAAATGCGGCTATGGAAATTCTCACGGAAGTTCACGCTGCTTTCTAGACCGCTTCAAATCGCGCTCGGATTCCAACATAATAGTCATATTTCAACGCACAACGCCGTATGCACTGATTGGCTGTGACGGAGACAGCGATCAAACTGTGACGCGCACTCAGAGCGCTATCGCGTATAGCCCGGGCCGAAAAAAAAAAAAAAAAAAAAAAAAAAAACGTGATGTCACTTCCTGCTCTGGAACACGATGTTTTTTTAATTTAGATAATAACGTTATATTGTGCATTGGAAATACAAACATACTTAAAATGTGTAAATATTATTAATTTTAAACATGTTTATATTATTTATAGGGCTATAAAACACAAAAACGAAAAAGTTTTATTGTCTTCTTCTCTGATTTAACAGCAGCTGGCCAGCAGGTGGGTCGGCGCCCTAGCGCCCCTAGTGGTAGAGCCGCCACTGACAGACAGGTTGTGATCGTTACGAAAGAAACATCGGATTAACCCAAGATTGGTAACATAGAGTCCGTACCTCACATCTGATGTACTGCAAAAAGATTAATCCAATTCCTGATCGCCATTCCAAATATTGATCGCGTTTATTGATCCGACGTTTCTCAACCAAAACACATGAATCCACGCTGCTCCAGTGTCCCCCGATCCGTGTGTTATAACGTTACTCTTGCCCGAGAAGGAAAACCTGGACTGGACTTCTTAGATCGATGCACAGCCCCAGCCAGAGGGATTCCAATGATGTGCAATACCGGCCGCAAGGCGTTAGGTGGCGGTATTGGCCTTTTGCGGGCTCAGACCCATTTCCAATGATAACGTCAGGCTGGATGGAGGAAAAATGTATGGATATAGCGAATAAAAGAAATAACGATTAAAACCAGACTTTTCTCGTGATTGGCGCTCAACCGCTGGCGAGGTAACCCCGACTTTTTTCGTGATTGGCCCCCTGTGACCTAGTCCCCCCCCTGTCACCTGCCTCCCCCCCTGTGTCACCCAGCCCCCAGCCCCCCTTGTCCCTCACAGTAGATGAGGTGAGGGCGGAACTAAGGAAACTGCGTCCAGGAAAGGCGGCTGGCCCGGATGGCGTGTGTTGGAGGCTGCTGAAGCTCTGCAGACCAACTGGCTGAGCCGCTCCAGAAGCTCTTCAATATGAGCCTGCAGGACGTGAGGGTGCCGGTCCTGTGGAGAACATCATGCCTTGTGCCGGTACCCAAAGCTGGGCGCCCGGCCGAGCTCAACGACTACAGACCGGTACAGAAATGTGTATACTGTAATTTTATATAGCAATTTTATTTTATTTGACGGGACAATAGTGCTCACCATTTATTTATTTAAGTCATCACAACTTTGTACCTCAGCGCTGACCTTCATTGTTTGTTTGTTGTACTGGTTGTCCCTTTTTTTATTACTCTATTGTCTGTTAACTGCCTGAGCTGATACTAGATACCTGAATTTCCCCCAAGGGGATTAATAAAGTATCTATCTATCTATCGATCTATCTATCTAACAGTTAAATGCCCTTTTAAAATGAAAAATAGTGCTTGGAAAAGTACTTGAAAGTCCTTGAATTTCATTTTGCAATGTCTGTGGGAACCCTGAATATAGTAAACTACCATCGAATACAATTATAACCCATGAAGGACATTGAATGCTTTTGGGAGAAGCGGAGGTGGTGGCTTGGATGCAACACAAATAATGACCCCTAGGGGCAACGTTCCTCTTGGCTGTGAAGACAAGGCTTAGGAATCGGTTGTTTATTTCAATTTGCATTGTGTGGCCCAACAGAGACATTTCCTTGGTCACCACTCTGTTGTCCTTATCCTGGTCTATAAACTGTTAGGTGGTTGTTTTCAGAGTCTCATAGATTCTCAAAGCGGAAAGTTATGTTGTAATTCCGGACCTTCGATTCTCACTGCTGTCACTGTGAACTTGTGAAGCGGTTAATCCGTCTGCGTTAATGGCATCCATTTGGTCTCTTCTGGAAAGCAAAAGACTTTTAATTTAACGTGGTGCGGTTCAAGTAAATGGAATTTTCCCCAGGCGTCCCTGTGTTGTTGTGTCTTGCAACATTTGGATACTTTGTCAGTGGTTAGTATAATTCGTTTCTGTGGCTGCCGCCCTATACTAACATTGTGAGCTAAGCTAATGTTAGCATGCATTCTGTTGTCCTTGAAATGGGAGAGGGGGAAGGGACATTTTACTTTCTTTCTTAGGCTTCAGTAATACAACCAAGGGAAGACATTTAATGGCTGTGGGAACATTGGGCTGTGGGAACATAGGGCTGTGGGAACATTGGGCTGTGGGAACATAGGCATGCTCCCAGACTTATAACCTGGTGAGAGAGCTAACACTGATAGCTGCTAAAGCTAGCAGGCCTATCACCTGGTGAGACAGCTAACAAACCCTGATAGCTGCTAAAGCTAGCAGACGTATAACCAGGTGAAACAGCTAACACTGATAGCTGCTAAAGCTAGCAGACGTATAACCAGGTGAGAGAGCTAACACTGATAGCTGCTAAAGCTAGCAGACGTATAACCAGGTGAGAGAGCTAACACTGATAGCTGCTAAAGCTAGCAGACGTATAACCAGGTGAGAGAGCTAACACTGATAGCTGCTAAAGCTAGCAGACGTATAACCAGGTGAGAGAGCTAACACTGATAGCTGCTAAAGCTAGCAGACGTATAACCACGTGAAACAGCTAACACTGATAGCTGCTAAAGCTAGCAGACGTATAACCAGGTGAGAGAGCTAACACTGATAGCTGCTAAAGCTAGCAGACGTATAACCAGGTGAGAGAGCTAACCCTGATAGCTGCTAAAGCTAGCAGACGTATAACCAGGTGAGAGAGCTAACCCTGATAGCTGCTAAAGCTAGCAGACGTATAACCAGGTGAGAGAGCTAACACTGATAGCTGCTAAAGCTAGCAGACATATAATCAGGTGATTATATACCGACCCTGTAGCCTCAGTTAGAACAAATAATGTACAATCAACACATTTTCCCCTTCAGCGCAGGACGAGACAGGGATGCCCTCTATCCCCACTGCTTTTTGCCCTGGTGATGGAGCCTCTGCCAACTTCCATTCGACACTGCCCAGATATTAAAGGAATAGTTAGAGCGAGGCGGGAGCAGACAATCTCATTATATGCTGACGATGTCCTCCTCTATGTATCTGACCTCCTTTCGTCTATCCCACATATCCTTGACAAACTCTGGAAATTTGGTGCCTTTTCAGGGTATAAACTCAATCTTGATAAAAGTGAACTCGTACCCATTAACACTGTGGCCAGTCAGGTTTATTTTAATTCTTTAAAAATGATAGATTTACCTATTTGGGTATATCTATCTCACAAAATCTCACTCCAAATTGCTAAAGGCCAACTTGACCCCGCTCCTGGATCGTACACGCCAAGATCTTACTCGTTGGTCCAACATGCCCTTATCACTAGCTGGGAGAATTAATATAATTAAGATGAGCATTCTTCCAAAGTTTTTATACAATCTTCCAATGTGTCCCGGTCTTTCTCACAAAAGTCTTCTTTACGAAACTTGATAGCCTAATTTCAACATTTATTTGGAACAATAAACCACCCAGAATCCGGAAATTGTGTGGGCGTATGGCCCTACCAAACTTCCAAATATATTACTGGGCCGCGAATATTAAAAGTATATTGTTCTGGCTACATGATACATCTGGCCCTGACGTTCCTGCCTGGTTACACATTGAAGCTAGTTCTACCGCCCGCATTTCACTTTCTGCTATTTTGTGTTCTTCAATTCCCCTGCACTCTCCCCAGGCCTGTCTACATCCTGTAGTTTTGCACTCCCTGAAAATGTTGTCCCAATTTAGGAAACGCTATGGTTTAGTCTCTATGTCTAGTTATGCTCCAATTGCAGTGAACCATCTGTTCCCGGCCTTCCTCCTACTAATGTATTTGAAAAGGGAGTTCTGAACATGAGACTGCTGAATGAAAGCAACGCATTTATTAGGGTTAGGGGAAAATATCGATATGTAGTAGTATCACGATACATTGCGTGGCGATACTGTATCGATACAAGGACGCCAAGTATCGATATCTTATTATTTATTTAATAAAAAAAATAAAAATAAAGATTTTGTATAAGGAAGTTGCATTGTTAATTTCAATACCTATAATAGTACAGTAGTCCACACACACACACACACGCACACACACACACACACACACACACACACACACACACACACACACACACACACACACACACACACACACACACACACACACACACACACACACACACACACACACACACACACACACACACACACACACACACACACACACACACACACAGGTACATGCATGTCAGGTACATGCAACACAGATTACAGTGTTGACATCTGTCTGCTTGAGAAAATCCCATTTGCTGCAATAAAAATTATTGAAGTGAGATGAACAGACTGAAAACTTTATTTTATTAGATAAAACATGTTGAAAAAAGGTAATAAATCGCAATATATCATAATATTAATATCACAATACTCAGCATATCGCAATACTATCATATCGTGACTTAAGTATCGTGATAATATCATATCGTGAGGCCTCTGGTGATTCCCACCCCTAGTATTTATGTAATTTGATCAAATTAAGAATAAGTATTCTCTGCCAACGCATCACTTCTTTCGTTAATTACAAGTTAAACATTTTGTACGTAGTCAGTTCACCTCATTTCCATCCCTGCCTCCAAATACATCTCTGGACCTAATCCTGGAGATGAAACCTGAACTTAAGGGAACAATGTCTAGGCTTTATACGGATATATTTGAGATGGAGGACTCGTCACTCTCAATAATGAAGGGGCACCATGGGAAAAGGACTTTGAAACAGACACATCAGAAGAATACTTAAAAAAATTTACTTTTCATCTATCTGTGCGAGACATGGGCTTATCCAATTCAAGATTGTACATCAGCTAACTTACATATTATGTCCAAACTCTATAGCTGTCAAGAATTTTCCAGGAGGTTAGTCCTACTTGTAACAGATGCAGACAAGCCCCGGCCGGTCTGTATCACAGGTCGTGTCCTAGCCTGGCAGAGCTGGCAGGTCGGGTACTTGAACCGTGTCATTTTCTGGGACTTTTTGGTGTTCTCTCTGGGGATTCGTATCTAGCAAAAGCACAGTTGAACTGTATTGAACTTACTCCTCCCTTCTAGCAAGTCGTCTCATTCTTCTGAACTGGAAAAACGACCGTCCTCCCTCATTCGGCAGGTGGATTTGTGATGTTATGTATTGTTTAAAAGTGGAAAAGATAAAACACACATTGCGGGGATCAAGTGGAAAGTTTGATGTGGTGTGTGGCAACCCTTTATTTCTTATGTGGAACGGTTGACTATGTCTCTCACCTCCTGAAAAAATCACACTGTATTGTAACGATTTTGTATTATGAAGTGCTCTGTGAACTGCTTACTTTTGTTTTCTTGGTTTTGTTTTTGTTTTTTTGTGCGTATGTATGTTACGTCTGCAATGTAATGTCTAAAAACTTTAATAAAAACACATTGACACATTGATATTAATTAAATTAACGTGAGAGTTCTGGTTTGATATCACACTTTACATTATCACACGGTTCAATTTGAGGAACAGAAAATGTGTTTATTTTTCTTGCGCCTTTGCATACGTGAACAAATATAACAAATATATCGATATTGAAAAAATTCCAGGTGATGATGATTATGTATCTGAATGAATTAATATAATTTCTTTCATATCGCCCCCAGCCCCGTCTGAGCCACAAGTGACAAGGTGGGGAGCGGGAGAGATGCACATTAAACATTATCATTATCTCTTTAAATGTTCTTGGGGCAAGGCTGACGTCAAATTGACACCGCGCTCTCTTCCCAAAGTGAGACGCAACGAACATGAGGAAAACACTGTAAAAAACACACGACATAAACAACACTCTAACAAATAAGCTGAATGTAGTTTCCCTTTAATGGTGCGATAGTTAGAATGATCATTTATATAAAATAACACTTTCTATGAAGCCTGTGTGTGTGTCTGTGTGCGCGCGTGTGTGTGTGTGTGTGTGTGTGTGTGTGTGTGTGTGTGTGTGTGTGTGTGTGTGTGTGTGTGTGTGTGTGTGTGTGTGTGTGTGTGTGTGTGTGTGTGTGTGTGTGTGTGTGTGTGTGTGTGTGTGTGTGTGTGTGTGTGTGTGTGTGCAATCAATGCATTATAAGTATAGTTGTAATCATGTTGATATCTGTATTGCGGGTCTCACAATATCAATCTTTTTCATAATGACTTAAAAGGTCACGTATCATAACCGTTCATAATTGTAATGCTATTGTATTATTATGGGTATTCTTTATATACCCATAGGTGTAACACATGCACATTATGGCTCATGACAGCAATACAACTGTCATGATGCATTATAATTATTGAGATTATTATAATATGGTTGCAAAGTATCAAAAGTGAGTACCATAATATGGCCTGATTATTGGCCTGAATACAGGACTGTTTTACTCTATTGTGAAGTTGAGTTCTTGCTGATGCTATCAGCTTCCTCCAGGAGCACCACTGAATGATATATTTATAATAAAAACCTTAAAACCACCCAAGCTTACATCTTGGCAATGAGTGGTCTGGCCCCACCCTACCTCACCGAGATCCTGCACCCCTACACCCCATAACGGCCTCTGAGGTCTGCTGACCAGGCCCTCCTTGTTGGCCCTAAAAATCCAGGCTAAAAAACAGGGGGGACAGTGCATTTGCGGTTGCAGACCCCAAACTGTGGAACGAGTTGCCCCCCCCCCCCCCCACATTAGGCTGGCCCCAATGCTCCCAGTGTTTAAGTCCCATCTTAAAACAGATTTGTTCTCCCTAGCTTTTAAAAATAATTTAGTCTAGGTGGCGTAGCGGAGATTGCGTTCGTCACCAAACGCCAAAAGACGCTGGATTCGCCTGTTCGAATCCAGCTCACAGCTCCGGGGTTGTCACCAGCTTGGCTGGCCGTTCACACTAATACAATTGTCAGTATTAGAGGGTGGGAAAGCTGGCGGGGTGGGTCCGGGTCGTTGTAAACAGCGACTCCTACAGTTCGGTCGGGGCGCCTGCTCAGCGCGGATAGGATCTAAGGGGGGTAGTGTGATCCTTCCACACGTTACACCCTTTCAGTGAGAGTCCGCGCTGCCAGGTGAAAAGAAGCGGTTGATTGGCTGGACGTGTGTCGGAGGAAGCACGTGATAGCCTCCACTCTCCCAGACCGACTGTGGGGGGTAAGTGCGCAGCGACCAGGAAGGGGATTGGGAATTGGCATAACGACTAACATTGGGATGGGAGAAAAATCTGAGGAAAAAGGAGGGGGGAAAAGATAATAAAAAAAAAAAAAATATATATATTAGTCTGCTGCTGTAATTTTGTTTGTAGTTCTGTGTACTTTGTATTGTGTTTTATTTTTTTTTACCATATTATGGTTTTTACTGTGAAGCACTTTGGTCAACCATGTTGTTTTTAAACGTGCTATACAAATAAAGTTGGATTGGATTGGCTATGGCAGGCTGAGACCGGTCCATAGGACCCCGGTGTGTTAGAGCCCTCATTCAGCCACCCGCTGCATATTGCCTTTGCCACCTGCTACTTTCTTCAGAGATTTTGTCAGACCCTTTCTTCTGCTTTCATTGTTCCAGCTTCCCTCCACGCTACCCCGCATCTCCTCACCCACTCCTCCTGCAGCACAGCTCAAGAGCCTGCCAGCTTAGAGTCCGAGCGGCACATCCCCTTCAGCGTGATTTTTTAACGTAGCCTCGTTGATTGCAGCGAAGAAGAAAAAGACGCTCTCCGATTGGCTAACCCTAACCCTAACTCTAAGCATAACCATGTCGAAAGAATGCCTAAGCATAACCACTTCGAAAGAATGCCTAAGCATAACCACTTCGAAAGAATGCCTAAGCTCTTTTTCTGGACACTTTTTGTATCACAAATAGTACTGTATTTGCAAATCTGGTATGTCATAAATGTATAGATGTAGCAGTACTGTCTATCTGTATGTCGTGTGTGTCATATATGTTATGATGAATTGAAAATGGGGGACCCTGATGTAAACAAGACGAAAGTCTTTCTCTGGTCTGCATCCCCTTAACAATTGTATGTATTGAGCTGTACTGTACTGTACCCATTCTGCAATCTGTTAATAAACTTTTCAATCAATTCAATCAATCAATAACCACTTCGAAAGAGGGCCTAAGCATAACCACTTCGGAAGAATGCCTAAGCATAACCACTTCGGAAGAATGCCTAAGCATAACAGAGAATATATGTACAAGGCGGAAGAGACCCTTCGGAGGTAAACCAATCAGAGAGGGTCTTTTCTTCTTCGCTGTACGCGGCCTAGCCAATCAGAGAGCGTCGTCGGAAACAGAGGCTATGTTAAAAGCTCACGCCTCCCTTCAGGAGCCAGTAATAGCTGCCATGTTGGAGCCAGGTATAGCTGCCATGTTGGAGCCAGGTAGCCGCCATCATGATGAACAGTCCGGCTGTTCTCCAGGCTCACCAAGCCTTCCTCCGCCGGGACCTGGACGGACCGACCGCTGCCGAGGCCCAGACGGAGCTCAGGATGTGGGGAGAATCAGGGCTCCTCAGAGAGCGACGTTGGACGACGGCCCCTAGCATCTTGAATTCAAGACGTCGGACACGTTGTAAATCACCTCCAGAGTCTGGGGTTTCTTGTGAACCAGGAAAGGAGTTTGCCTCAGGACGACGTCTCACAGTGACCGGACAAGTTGCGTTGTGAGGACGGTAAGCGTCGCATAGGGCTGTCCCCGACTAAGGATTTAGATGGTCGACTATGATTGGCCAAAATTGGCTGTTAGTCGACTATTGGTTGACAAAAAAATTTATTAAAATAAAATAAAAAAGTATAATATTTTTTAATATTAGTTAGCCACGTTAGCCACGCTTCTAGGCCTCTTTTCTTTTGGAAAGAATGATAAAAAAAATATATATTATAAATTATTATTATTAATATTTTTTTTATATTCGACTAAGAGGTTGGCTGGTCGACTACGGCTCCTTTCGACCGATTAGTCGACTAATCGACTAATAGGGGTCAGCCCTAGAGTCACACGGCCTCTGCTCGCCAGATGATGGAGGACGCTCTGCTGTGTGCCCAAGGCTTCCACAATGGTTCCACTGAGAGCACTCCAGTGATGGTCCATCAGTCAACAACAACGCGTGCTCCTGTCAGAGCGATGTCGTCTGGCTGTTTGGCTAAACCCACAAACACACACAGTCGATTTACACTCTCGCTCTGCAGGGACTCAGTTGGGCCCAGTAGCGCTCAGGACTGCCATAAAGGCAGAGACCTCCCTCTCTGGGGACAGGGGGGGGGGGGGGGGGGGGGGGGGGGGCAGTTTGCAACATGGAGAGCTGGAGAATAGTCACATACATCAGAGAATCAGAAGCTGTCCATCTAGCTCTAGTACATTTTGCCCCCTGGGAACACGGTCATCGTGTCTTATCCCTTTCACTACCACACTACAGAAGGTTAACCTTTCACTACCACACTACAGAAGGTTAACCTTTCACTACCACACTACAGAAGGTTAACCTTTCACTACCACACTACAGAAGGTTAACCTTTCACTACCACACTACAGAAGGTTAACCTTTCACTACCGCACTACAGAAGGTTAACCTTTCACTACCACACTACAGAAGGTTAACCCTTTCACTACCACACTACAGAAGGTTAACCTTTCACTACCACACTACAGAAGGTTAACCCTTTCACTACCACACTACAGAAGGTTAACCTTTCACTACCACACTACAGAAAGTTAACCCTTTCACTACCACACTACAGAAAGTTAACCTTTCACTACTACACTACAGGTTAACCCTTTCACTACCACACTACAGGTTAACCCTTTCACTACCGCACTACAGAAGGTTAACCCTTTCACTACCACACTACAGAAGGTTAACCTTTCACTACCACACTACAGAAGGTTAACCCTTTCACTACCACACTACAGAAGGTTAACCTTTCACTACCACACTACAGAAAGTTAACCCTTTCACTACCACACTACAGAAAGTTAACCTTTCACTACTACACTACAGGTTAACCCTTTCACTACCACACTACAGGTTAACCCTTTCACTACCGCACTACAGAAGGTTAACCCTTTCACTACCACACTACAGAAGGTTAACCTTTCACTACCACACTACAGAAGGTTAACCTTTCACTACCACACTACAGAAGGTTAACCTTTCACTACCACACTACAGAAGGTTAACCCTTTCACTACCACACTACAGAAGGTTAACCCTTTCACTACCACACTACAGAAAGTTAACCTTTCACTACTACACGACAGGTTAACCCTTTCACTACCACACTACAGGTTAACCCTTTCACTACCGCACTACAGAAGGTTAACCCTTTCACTACCACACTACAGAAGGTTAACCTTTCACTACCACACTACAGAAGGTTAACCTTTCACTACCACACTACAGAAGGTTAACCATTTCACTACCACACTACAGAAGGTTAACCCTTTCACTACCACACTACAGAAGGTTAACCTTTCACTACCACACTACAGAAAGTTAACCCTTTCACTACCACACTACAGCAGGTTAACCTTTCACTACCACACTACAGAAGGTTAACCCTTTCACTACCACACTACAGAAGGTTAACCTTTCACTACCACACTACAGAAGGTTAACCCTTTCACTACCACACTACAGAAGGTTAACCTTTCACTACCACACTACAGAAGGTTAACCCTTTCACTACCAAACTACAGAAGGTTAACCCTTTCACTACCACACTACAGAAAGTTAACCTTTCACTACTACACTACAGGTTAACCCTTTCACTACCACACTACAGGTTAACCCTTTCACTACCGCACTACAGAAGGTTAACCCTTTCACTACCACACTACAGAAGGTTAACCTTTCACTACCACACTACAGAAGGTTAACCTTTCACTACCACACTACAGAAGGTTAACCTTTCACTACCACACTACAGAAGGTTAACCCTTTCACTACCACACTACAGAAGGTTAACCCTTTCACTACCACACTACAGAAAGTTAACCTTTCACTACTACACTACAGGTTAACCCTTTCACTACCACACTACAGGTTAACCCTTTCACTACCGCACTACAGAAGGTTAACCCTTTCACTACCACACTACAGAAGGTTAACCCTTTCACTACCACACTACAGAAAGTTAACCTTTCACTACTACACTACAGGTTAACCCTTTCACTACCACACTACAGGTTAACCCTTTCACTACCGCACTACAGAAGGTTAACCCTTTCACTACCACACTACAGAAGGTTAACCTTTCACTACCACACTACAGAAGGTTAACCTTTCACTACCACACTACAGAAGGTTAACCATTTCACTACCATACTACAGAAGGTTAACCCTTTCACTACCACACTACAGAAGGTTAACCTTTCACTACCACACTACAGAAAGTTAACCTTTCACTACCACACTACAGAAGGTTAACCCTTTCACTACCACACTACAGAAGGTTAACCCTTTCACTACCACACTACAGAAGGTTAACCCTTTCACTACCGCACTACAGGTTAACCCTTTCACTACCACACTACAGAAGGTTAAGCTTTCACTACCACACTACAGAAGGTTAACCCGTTCACTACCACACTACAGAAGGTTAACCCTTTCACTACCACACTACAGAAGGTTAACCCTTTCACTACCACACTACAGACGGTTAACCCTTTGGTAGTGTGGCAGTGAAAGGGTTAATAATACGTTGGGACAAACACAGCCACCGTCTCCTATATAACCGACAAGGCGGTTCTGATCTCTGGCCCCAATGATGTTAGACACCAGGGCAGCCTGAGGGTGTGTTTTATTTAGGGACCAGGGCAGCCTGAGGGTGTGTTTTATTTAGGGACCAGGGCAGCCTGAGGGTGTGTTTTATTTAGGGACCAGGGCAGCCTGAGGGTGTGTTTTATTTAGGGACCAGGGCAGCCTGAGGGTGTGTTTTATTTAGGGACCAGGGCAGCCTGAGGGTGTGTTTTATTTAGGGACCAGGGCAGCCTGAGGGTGTGTTTTATTTAGGGACCAGGGCAGCCTGAGGGTGTGTTTTATTTAGGGACCAGGGCAGCCTGAGGGTGTGTTTTATTTAGGGACCAGGGCAGCCTGAGGGTGTCTTTGATTTAGGGACCAGGGCAGCCTGAGGGTGTGTTTTATTTAGGGACCAGGGCAGCCTGAGGGTGTGTTTTATTTAGGGACCAGGGCAGCCTGAGGGTGTGTTTTATTTAGGGACCAGGGCAGCCTGAGGGTGTCTTTGATTTAGGGACCAGGGCAGCCTGAGGGTGTGTTTTATTTAGGGACCAGGGCAGCCTGAGGGTGTGTTTTATTTAGGGACCAGGGCAGCCTGAGGGTGTGTTTTATTTAGGGACCAGGGCAGCCTGAGGGTGTGTTTTATTTAGGGACCAGGGCAGCCTGAGGGTGTGTTTTATTTAGGGACCAGGGCAGCCTGAGGGTGTGTTTTATTTAGGGACCAGGGCAGCCTGAGGGTGTGTTTTATTTAGGGACCAGGGCAGCCTGAGGGTGTCTTTGATTTAGGGACCAGGGCAGCCTGAGGGTGTCTTTGATTTAGGGACCAGGGCAGCCTGAGGGTGTGTTTTATTTAGGGACCAGGGCAGCCTGAGGGTGTGTTTTATTTAGGGACCAGGGCAGCCTGAGGGTGTGTTTTATTTAGGGACCAGGGCAGCCTGAGGGTGTGTTTTATTTAGGGACCAGGGCAGCCTGAGGGTGTGTTTTATTTAGGGACCAGGGCAGCCTGAGGGTGTGTTTTATTTAGGGACCAGGGCAGCCTGAGGGTGTGTTTTATTTAGGGACCAGGGCAGCCTGAGGGTGTCTTTGATTTAGGGACCAGGGCAGCCTGAGGGTGTCTTTGATTTAGGGACCAGGGCAGCCTGAGGGTGTCTTTGATTTAGGGACCAGGGCAGCCTGAGGGTGTGTTTTATTTAGGGACCAGGGCAGCCTGAGGGTGTCTTTGATTTAGGGACCAGGGCGCTTGAAGCCTTTTTACAACGCATCCGCGTTTCCGGGTTCCCGTTTTGCGCTCTGATTGGCCAGGTCATGTGACATGAGCGCCAATCGTGGGACGGCAAGTTTCTACACTGGTTAAGCTTAGGGACTCTTTGAAGTTGGTTATGGTTAGAGTTTGTCTTAGAGCATGGCGATAGAACGTCAGGTAGTTTGCAGGCTGTTCGACGCGGAAATGGGCAAACACGCTATTGGGCGCATGACCTGGCCAATCAGAGCACCGGAAACGCGGATGCGTAGCTAAAAATGATACACGCGACCAGGGCAGCCTGAGGGTGTGTTTGATTTAGGGATAGGGCTGGGCGATATGGCCTAAATATGATATCACGATATTTTCTGACCTTTCGGCGATACACGATACGCATCACAATGTTTTTCTTTTTTTCCCCAAACAATTCATTATGAGGCTTACCAAGACAGTATTTGAGTTTGCAAGCTAACATTAAAGACAAAATAAAATATCCATGCATTTAGCATTTTTATATTATATATTAGATTTAGATTATTGGATTATTAGATTATATATTGCATATATTTAGCAATGAGATATTATATGATTTAGATATGAAATATGATGAATTGAAAATGGGGGACCCTGATGTAAACAAGACGAAAGTCTTTCTCTGGTCTGCATCCTCCAGTCCACTGTTGTTGTATTGAGCTGTACTGTACCCATGCTGCAATCTGTTAATAACGTTTTCATTCATTCAGACGGCAAACAGAATCATTTTGATTGACAGTCGAGTCTGCCAATTACGTCACACCGCTTGCACCCGCCCTGCTGTTCTTAGCACCAATCGGCAAGCGCGTATACATTTTTTACTTCCGCCATTGGAGAGCTCAATGACAACAACAATGGTAGCGGTAGCTCCCCGCGGCCGACGTTTAGCTTTTAGCTCCGCAGGATGACTAAACGACTGGAGGCATAATGATTTTACTGCAACGGATGTTATAATAAAAGCTTTTCCATAGATCTGTCTGATTGAAAACTTTATTAACAGACCGCAGAATGGGCACAACTGAGTCAGCACGGGCTGAGATATGAACGACTAATGCTTGCTATATCTAGGTTGACCTCGGACGTTGCTATGTAAATACGCTGATGTTATTGAACGTGTAAGTATATAACGTTAATGCCACAAAACGAATGCCTTTGTTATCATAAGTAGTAACTTTGATGCAGTAGTGTGTGTGTGGGGCGGCGCTGTTCAAAAGTTTCAACGTGTGGACCAGATTGACGCGACACAATCCTCTTGGTCAAAACATCACGATATCCACGATACGTTTAAAAATTGTGTCGTTAATGAACTGTACCCGATATTTATATAATATCGTCATATCGCCCAGCCCTATTTAGGGACCAGTTAAACTATCACCGAACTACTGCAGAATGTAGCTAATTGAACTACATGTAGTTTGAACTACTCCCCAACACTACAATACACAGTATATATACTATATATTCATCTTTTGAATGATATTTATTTGTCCACTATTCAGGCCAATACAGTATTTATCAATGGCTTGTAATCATTATAAGAAACAGGCACTACTAAAAGGAATACAATACTATGGTGCACTATGTAAAGTGTTATGATACATGATGATGGAATTAAGTCATTATGAAAAAGCCTTGCATCAGGATTATAACATAGTAGACACACATGCTTCACAGGATACGTTATTGTTACCGTTTATGTGACCGTGTAAATCCTGCCCTGTCATGATTGTCTGTCGAAAGCCGCATCAGAAATGTGCACACATTGGCTAGCGTGTAACATGTAGCGTGTAGGTACTGTGGTACAAGGTACAAAAATAGGCTCTTCTTTTTTTCTCTTCTTCTATCGAAACAGCCAAGTAGGAGAGAGTGCAGTATCGTCTCAGCAGGCAGGGGCCGAGCAAGTGGCGGGAAGAGAGGAACCGACTACCCAGGGCCCCAAACTGGATGAGGGCCCTCAGAATGTGGGTTTTCCTGTGCCTGTCTAGACTGGAAATTGTCCTCTCAAGACAGCCAATTAGTGCTGCCCCTTATTGTCACTTTATATTTGTCTGTATGAATGAATTTTTTAGATGGAGGTGTGCGACCATGTGAGTCATGGGTGGGGAGGGGAGACTGGGGCCCAGAGATCCTCGTCACGTACACAGGGCCCAGAATTTCTTGCTGTGCCCCTGTTCACAGTATCCTCAGACCATAAAGCAAGGAGTGGACGGTGACGGAACTACAGTATCCTCAGACCATAAAGCAAGGAGTGGACAGTGACGGAACTACAGTACACTCTTAAAAAAAAGCTGTGTTGAGATAACACAGGATGCATAAGATCAGATAAAAAATGTATTTTTTAAAAACATTTGATTATACAAATGTGTTATTTTTCAATTCATGTTATGTGTTCATAGTTCACGTGTTATTTCAAAGCATCTTTTAAAAGAGTGGTTTTCTTAGCTTTACTGCTGGTGGGATTTGTACAGATGACTCTGCCTTACCAGCAGTAGCCAGAGTTTGTTCCATTAAATTAGCTTACTGCACTGGAAGAATCTCAGCATGCATGGCTGAGATTCTTCAATCCGTTGCTCTTTTATTTAAATACTTATAAGTATGTGGTGAAATGAGGGCCAAGTGAGTGAACTGTTAAATACTTTGTGGGGAAGGGGCACTTCGGCCAATGAGGGCCAAGGGGTGGCGGCTCAAATCCTCGGGCATCCCCCCCTGATCCAAATTAACCGTGTCCTAACCAGGGAATTAAAGTGAAAGAGTCTGGTGAATTGTATGTCACATACATTTTTGCTAAGCTATAGGCTAACTTGCAGCCCCGATAGCTTTAGAGAGGAAATTGGTATCTATCTTCTTGTCTGACTCTGGAGAAGACGTTAAGCACATTTCCCTTAATGTCGGCGTGTTCCTTTAAAAGCGTCATAGCTCAACGTGAATAAGACTAATAGACCTTTCACACGTTGTCATTTTGACAAGCCCCTCCCCTCCTTTTGTTTTCATCAACGTTGTCATTGTCCAGTCCTTGCTTTATTATCCTATTATCCCAGGACTTACGCAATTTTGTAGTCCAGCCGCATGTTGATAAGGGATGCACCGATACCGGGGCGAAAACAAGGTATCGGATAACGGAGAATTCCTCTGGTACTGAGAGGCGTGTGCAACATCACCGCAACGCCGCTTGATTTTCTGCATTTCTGGCTCAAAGAAGCAAATCAGATCTCACCAGGCTCGCGAAGCTAGAGGGTTACTCTTTCACTGCCACACGACAGCCGGTTAACCTGTTCACTGAATACAGAAGGTTAGCCCTTTACTATCACACAACCGACGGCGATGCTCCATCATTAGCATCATTAGGAGCTAATGATGCTAATGATGGAGCATCGCCGTCGGTTGTGTGATAGTAAAGGGCTAACCTTCTGTCGTGTGGCAGTGAAAGAGAGTACTTTGACATTTTGAATTAGCAGTCCTCATTGAAGCCAAGCTGGCGATACTAGCATAACGCTAACGTGCCACTTCTGGGAAACTGAATGTGTTAAATGTTTTGCGTGAAGAAAGTGAAGAAATATTATTAATTTGAAAGTACTAATTTGAAGGAGCTGTAAGTGGTGTCTTTTTTGTTAAAATAAGTGTTAAATAGCTCTACATTCCGACAGCCATCGTCTGATATAGTGTTTGGTCAGTAACACGGGTCTCCCAGTCCCTCCACTCTGCAGTAAACACCAAACACATTTCCTGGTATCCCAGAAAGGCCACTTTATCCAATCAGGAGAGAGAACCCTAGATATTAGGGTTGCAAATTGTAAGCACGTTCCTGAATCGATCATTGATAACGTTAACGATCAATTAAATCAATTCATTGTAACAAAAAAATACCAAATTTACCAAACAATAACACATGCATTTGTTTCCTCAATTAAAAGATGTATTTCCACAACAGCAGCATATTGCTTTCTCACAACATTGCATAGCATTATGAAACATGTAAACACGTAGAGGCCTAGACATATTAAGACCTTTGTGTCTGCTTCAAGCAGGCAGGCGCTGCATAATGGCTACAACTTAAAAATATCAGAAAAAATACAAATTAAAAACTTCTCGCCCACTTAAAAAATCAAGAGCATGTGTTTAACAAACTAAAACATTTGTAAAACTCTGTTCAATATTAACTTAATAAATAAACTAAATGTCGACAAAAATTTCCCAATAGGCCTAACTGAATAACGCAATAACTGAAGATTATGTGCATAAGATGTGATGCACATAGATCATTTTTAACCCTTTCACTGCCACACGACAGAAGGTTAGCACCTTCTGTATCGTCACAGTGAAAGTTAACCGGCTGTCGTGTGGCAGTGAAAGGGTTAATGAGGCTATTATTGTTATTATTATTATTATAATTTTGCAACAAGATAGCTTACTGTACATAGAAGGTAAATAGCCTGTCTCAGACGGACTCACAGGCTCCCGATTTATTTGTTCTTGTTGAGGAAAATCAGCATAATAATCGACATAGTTGGGCGTCGGACCCGCATTGACTTTCCACCAGTCAGCTGGATTTGTATCCAGGGGGTGGGAAATGGCTTCTTTTAACTGTTACGCGAGGTGGTCTACCGTATGCCGATCCGGTAAACTTCTAGTTAGCAACGCCGCAGTGGTGACTCGCCAGTCCTCGTGATGTAGTGGCAAGTGACGGTAACATATAGCTTCCGGTCGCCAAGGCAGTCCAGCTGTCTATCAATGCAACCTTGCTAGCAGGCAGCTGGCAGATTATTTGACTTGTTTCAAGCA
>NC_140169.1:55980239-56002739 GCF_963971535.1 Notolepis coatsorum
TTTTCATATAATCAAAAAGTGGTGGAGCAAGATCATACCTTTGCTCCCCCAAGTTCAATAGTGGGAGAGCAGAGATGCTCCGAATGCTCTTATGGCCAGGCGTCTATGATTCACTGATACAAAGTAAAATAGTGCAGTGCAATAAAATAGTTAGTAAAATAGAATAAAATAATGCAATAGTGCATTGCAATAAAATAGTTATCATCGTATTTTTTCGGGAGGCCGGTAAGGAGTGCATTACAGTAGTCGAGTTGGCTTGAGATAAAGGCATGGATCTGGTTTTCAGCGTCCTTTTGATTTATAAATGGCCGTACTTTAGCTATGTTTCTAAGGTGGAAGAATTAAGTTTTTGTCAACTTGTTGATTGTGATTTAAAGCTTAGGTCTGAGTCTACCATAACACCAAGACTTAACTCACTCAAATACAGTTAGCAGCTGGATAGACCACAGATGGAAATTAGCTTCTGCTAAATCTGGTGCAAACATATTTTCATGTAACAATGATGAATTGTATAAAAAAAAAAAAAAAAAAAAAAAAAATTTAAATAGATTTGGGGCTTTTCAGAATACATCCGGGGCTTGAGCCCAGGTAGCCACCCCCTAGCTCCGCCCCTGGAGGACGCTAAATTCTTTTTTACTATCGCTAATCATCATCCATTCCAATTCATATACATTTGGCCCATGATGTCTTTTTTCATCATCTGAAGAAACTTGAGAAGTTTGAATGGCTTTTCTAAATGAAGTGTGTAAAACTGCCAGTTTTATTTCGAAATATTGGAAACGGAGATAACCTAGACTCTTTATTTTGACATCGGATGACGACGACATGACAGAAGTCTAAACAGTGTGGGAAGAATTGTGTAAACTGGCGCGAGACATGTAGGAAATTGGTCCGCGGAGGTCCGCTCGACTATGAAGGATCAAAAGAGTCCGCTCCGCGTACGTTCCACTCAACTATGGGAGGGCCTTTAGGGCGGGCTGATGTGGTACCTGACATCATGGCAGATGTGGGTTTGATTGAATTGATTGATTGATTGATTGATTGATTGATTGATTGATTGATTGATTGATTGATTGATTGAAAACTTTATTAACAGATTGCAGAATGGGTACAATACAGTACGGCTCAATACACACAAGTGTCAAGGGGATGCAGACCAGAGAAAGACTTTCGTCTTGTTTACATCAGGGTCCCCCATTTTCAATTCATCATGACATATATGACATACATGACATACAGATAGACAGTACTGCTACATCTATACATTTATGACATACCAGATTTGCAAATACAGTACTGTTTGTGATACAAAAAGTGTCCAGAAAAGAGTGTATATACATTTGACGTAGAAACTGTACATTGGAGGAGGTTGGGTAGTTGGGGTAGGGTTGGGTGGGGGGGGGGGGCTGTACATTGGATGAGGAAGGTTAAGGCTAGGGTTAGGGTTAAGGGTTAAGGGTTAAGGGTGGGCTGATGTGGTACCTGACGTGGCGGATGTGGGACAGCAGCATGAGCAGGTGGGCGAGGCGGGTGGACTGCTGTCTGAAGGACAGGCCCGTCTTGGCGATGGACCAGACCAGGGCGTCCGTCACGGCGTCCAGCAGACGCAGCTGTCTGGAGCGACTCTGCACCTCCCCCCCCCCCTCTGAGACACCCACACCTGATCGCACGCACACACACACACACACACACACACACACACACACACACACACACACACACACACACACACACACACACACACACACACACACACACACACACACACACACACACACAAAAAGTCACAATGAGTCACTTTATTTTTTTTATTTTTTTTTACCTTTATTTACCCAGGGTAGGTTCGCTGAGCACAGATGCTCTTATTCAGCTACGCCCTGCTTCACATTCACACAGTTCCATTCACACCTGGGAGCTGCCCAGTACAACCACAGTCTGACACCTGGGAGCTGCCCAGTACAACCACAGTCTGACACCTGGGAGCTGCCCAGTACAACCACAGTCTGACACCTGGGAGCTGGGAGCCGCCCAGTACAACCACAGTCTGACACCGTTGGCCACTGAGCAACTCCACTGGAGCAGTTGGGGGTTAAGTGCCTTGCTCAAGGGCACTTCAGCGGTCGGTGTTCCTGCCGGTCCCGGGGATCGAACTAGGCGACCTTCCAGTCACAAAGAGAGAGAGAGAGAGAGAGAGAAGAGAGAGAGAGAGAGAGAGAAATACAAAAACGGAAACCAGCCAGATATGTGAAAAATTACAAAAATGGGAAAATATCATAAAGGATAATCAAAACCCTTTAGACTTCCCATCACAGAACAAGAGCTGAAATCAAAACTCCAGTGCCTTAAAGCTAGAAAGGCCTGTGGTACAGATGGCATATTAAATGAAATGATTAAACACAGCTCTGAAAAATTCCAATTGGCTATTTTAAAATTATTCAATTTGACACTAAATCTAGGCTATTTTCCTGATGGCTGGAATGAAGGACTCATAACCCCAATTTTCAAGAGTGGAGATAAACATGACCCAAAAAACTATAGGGGTATCTGTGTGACGAGTAATTTGGGCAAACTTCTATGTAGTATCATCAACACCAGACTCATAGAATTCCTTACAGAACACAGCGTTCTAAGTAAAAGCCAAATCGGATTCTTACCAAATTATCGTACCTCTGACCATATATACACTCTTAAAACCCTAATTGACATTCACGTAAAACAGAACAAAAACAAAATATATTGCTGCTTTGTCGATTTTGAAAAAGCCTTTGACTCAATTTGGCACAAAGGTCTTTTCTTCAAAATTCTAGAAAGTGGTGTTGGAGGAAATACATATGACTTGATCAAATCCATGTACACAAAAAACAGATGTGCTGTTAGAATTGGAAATAAAAGAACAAATTTCTTCACCCAGGGTCGCGGAGTCCGCCAGGGGTGCAATTTAAGCCCAACATTGTTCAATATATATATAAATGAATTAGCAAAGTTATTAGAACTTTCTATTGCACCCGGTCTGACTCTGCACGATACCAATGTAAAATTACTGATGTACGCAGATGATCTGGTTCTGCTGTCAGCCACTAAAGAGGGTCTACAACAGAACCTAGACATCCTCCACCAGTTCTGTCCAGACATGGTCTCTGAACGTAAACATGAAGAAGACTAAAGTCATGATCTTTCAAAGGAGACACGAGTCTCAGAGTTCACATAATACATTTAAATTAGGCACACACATATTAGAAACACAAAAAGCTACCCATATTTGGGATTGAAAATAAATCATAATGGAAACTTCAATATGGCTGTGAATGAATTGAAGGAGAAGGGAAGAAGGGCTTTTTATTCAAGTTTTCAAGTTTCTTAATAGTTGTCATACAGAAGTACATAATACTTTTGTACAAAATGCTTCTTACTGTTGCGCTCCAGAGACTGTGCATGACAAGATAAGTATGAAATAAAAACATAGTAAAATGCATCAAAAGGAAAATTCCAATTGACATCCCAATTAGGACCTGGCTCAAAATTCTAAATTCCGTAATAAATCCAATAATATTATATGGCAGTGAAGTGTGGGGTCCATTAACTAACCAAGATTTTCCCAAAATGGGAAAAACACCCATTAGAAGTACTGCATGCAGAATTGTGCAAAAACCTACTTAAGGTCCACAGACACACTGCCAATAATGCATGCAGGGCAGAACTCGGCAAATACCCTCTAATCATTCAAATTCAAAAGCGAGCCATAAAATTTTACACCACACGTCCAATCAAGTGACCCCCACTCCTACCACTACAAAGCCCTTCAGAGCCAAGAGATGAACCCAGATAAGAGTCCCCTCTGCCAGCTAGTCAGAAATCTCTGCCCACAAATGCCTCAGACAGATACCAAAAAATCTGGCCCAACCAAATAACCTCAAAACAAAAGAAAACTATATAGAATAATTGGAACAAATCAACCAAATCTCAAAGTAAATTTAGAATTCTATTTGACCCTAAACAGAGAGTACACGGTGGCAGAATAACCTGACCACTGTGAATGATATAAAATTAAGAAAGACATTGACACGGTACAGACTGAGTGGACATAGTCTAGCCATAGAAACAGGCCGTCACAGGCAGAACTGGCTGCCCAGAGAGGCCAGGCTGTGTTCACTTTTGTCATCAGGGGGATGTTGAGACAGAACCTCACTTCCTACTATACTGTGAGAAATACAAGGATCTAAGAGAAGTTTTCTTTTATAAAATAAATAAAATTGATCCACAGTTTATCCATCTCCCTGATAATCAAAAGCTGTTATATATATGTGGGGAGAAAAGTCAGTGTACAGTATTAGCTGCAAAATATGTAGATGGTTGTCATACAATAAGAGAACAAGCCCTGTAATACATGTATCTGGGTGGCTACATCTGTAAAATGACTACCCGATTGAATGATTATTTTGTAATTTAATATGTTCTGTTGATTGTTTTACTTATTGCTAATATTATGGTATGTTTTATTGCTTAATAATATATATGTTATTGTTTGTATGTTGGACTTGCTTTGGCAATAAGTATGTTGATATTTCATGCCAATAAAGCCTATTTGAATTTGAATTGAATTGAGAGAGAGAGAGAGAGAAGAGAGAGAGAGAGAGAGAGAGGAGAGAGAGAGAGTGAGAGAGAGAGAGAGAGAGAGAGAGAGAGAGAGAGAAGAGAGAGAGAGAGAGAGAGAGAGAGAGAGAGAGAGAGAGGGGGGGGGGGGGAGAGAGAGATAGACAGACAGACAGACAGACAGACAGACAGACAGGACAGACAGACAGACAGACAGACAGAGAGAGAGAGAGAGAGAGAGAGAGAGAGAGAGAGAGAGAGAGAGAGTGAGAGAGAGAGAGAGAGAGAGAGAGAGAGAGAGGAGAGAGAGAGAGAGAGAGGGAGAGGGAGAGAAAGAGAGAGAGAGAGAGAGAGAGAGAGAGAGAGAGAGAGAGAGAGAGAGAGAGAGAGAGTGTAAAGCCGAATGAGTGTTTTTTGTCATTGATTATTATTATATTATCATTATTAGAAGGTTACAATTTATGGGAATGTAATGATTTATGGGAATGTAATGATTTATGGGGAATGTAATGATTGAGGGGAATGTTATGATTCTGTGTAGCCTGTTGGGTGGACTCTGTTGCGCTGTGAGTGGATCAACTGCAGCCAGTCAGGTGATCGGCCACAGCGCAGCGGAGATCATTAAATAAGTGATAGGAATCAGCTGTGGGCGGTAGCCGATGGGGAAGGCATATGATTTTCTTACCGCTCGCTTAGGAAGCTTAGCGCTTTAGAACGCTTAGAACGCTTCAGCGCTTCAGGACGCTTTCGTAAACTGTTTAGATTAGTCTTATTTAGGAAACACTTTAAGCAATTAGACCAGGTTATATGACGTTTAGGATCACTGTGATCAACCCTCCCATGTAACCTAATTATTCTAATTAAATCGGATCACCACATCGGTGTCTGATAACGGAGCTTAATGTGTGAAGACTATTTCTTGGACGTTGAGCGCGTATGGATTCACTCCCCGTCTACACCAGGAAACGGCACCGGCATGTTGCCGTTACAGAGAGAGAGAGAGAGAGAGAGAGAGAGAGATAGCCCATTCGGAGTTATTTACAGCTCGTTGCCATGCCAACCCTGCACTCTCACGACAGGGTTAATGAAGAGCGTTAAAGGAAGGAGGAGGCCAGGCGTGGGGGGGACCGACGGGGAGAGGGGGGGGGGCCGATGGGGAGAGGGGGGGGGGACGATGGGGAGGTCATGTCTTCGATGAGCATCAACAGCACTCACGTCACACAACTCCTGCACGTCAGCTGCGGAATCGACTGCTTCAAGAGATCTCAATATTCAGGGTTCGCACAAGGTCCTTGAAGTGCTTAAAGTGCTTGATAAAAAAATCAAGGCCTGGAATTCCTTGAAAACAGCCCATTTCTTTTGCAAGGTGCTTATTAAAAAGTCCTTGAAATTCAAATCAACCATTCGCATTGAAAGTTTTGTTCATTCATGATCAAATTGTTCAGAGTCAAGAAATATAATATTTTTATCTAAAGTGTAACTGGCGGAAATAATTTTTAAGCCATAAATATTGGATTTTTCTATAAAAAAGTATTAAAAGTATCCTTTTAAATGTCCTTTTAAAAGGACAAATAGTGCTTGGAAAAGTACTTGAAAGTCCTTGAATTTCATTTTGCAATGTCTGTGGGAACCCTGTCAACAGCACGTCATTCACGTCACAGCTCCTGGCTGTAAGTCAGCTGTGGAATCGACTGCTTCAAGATCTCAATATTGTCAATAGTGGGTGAGAAGCCAGCTCTCCAGCCTCGCTGCTGTCCTGTCTGAGCGCCCAGGGAGCCTCGCTGCTGTCCTGTCTGAGCGCCCAGGGAGCCTCGCTGCTGTCCTGTCTGAGCGCCCAGGGAGCCTCGCTGCTGTCCTGTCTGAGCGCCCAGGGAGCCTCGCTGCTGTCCTGTCTGAGCGCCCAGGGAGCCTCGCTGCTGTCCTGTCTGAGCGCCCAGGGAGCCTCGCTGCTGTCCTGTCTGAGCGCCCAGGGAGCCTCGCTGCTGTCCTGAAATACACTCCAAATACAACTCCAAAACGTTCCCGTAAACATGCTGTGACCTGTGTATTTACCAATGGAGAAATAAAAATAAAACAGGGCTTTTGAGGTGATGAAATCACTGCGCCCAGGCAGCAGTGGTTCGGCAAAAAATTGTTCCAAGTATATATCTGCTTCGAAAACGAAAATGTCAACACAATTTTTTATTTCTCCACGTGGTAAATACACAGGTCACAACATGTTTACGGGAACGTTTTGGAGTTGTATTTGGAGTGTATTTCGTGACTGTTGGGAACTAGGCTACACTGGCACACCTACTTCCAGTGAATGACGCTAAGCTAGGCTTAGCGGTGCGGCTGCTCCCTAAGACTAATTCATGCAGAGAAGAAAAGGGTATAGTATCTGCTCGTCTAACTCCAGGGTAGAAGGCAAATAAGCGAATTTCTCCAAAAGTTGGCGTGTTCCTTTAAAGGGACAGTGGTGTGTTTTGGAACCCTGGTCGTACAGTATGTCTGACCAGCGATGTTGTGGATCAGCGGAGTCCTTTTCTCAGCACCGTCCAACACCCGCTCTGGCTTCACGAGACACAAGCCTCCACAGTGTTTCCTGACGCTCCAGTCTCTACAAGCCTCCACAGTGTTTCCTGACGCTCCAGTCTCTACAAGCCTCCACAGTGTTTCCTGACGCTCCAGTCTCTACAAGCCTCCACAGTGTTTCCTGACGCTCCAGTCTCTACAAGCCTCCACAGTGTTTCCTGACGCTCCAGTCTCTACAAGCCTCCACAGTGTTTCCTGACGCTCCAGTCTCTACAAGCCTCCACAGTGTTTTACTTATTTTGGTTTCGTTTGCACACAAACTGTTGGCCCCATTGCCTTTTTGCAGTAGTGTTGTGGCTGTGGGCGTCCAGTATGAAGTAGGGATGTGTATGACTGACCAAAATCATTTTCGAATAGTCTCAACAAAAAAAAAAAATCCTGTAAACATGTTGTGACCTGTGTATTTACCACATGGAGAAATAAAAATAAAAAACAGGGCTTTTGAGGTGATGAAATCACTGCGCCCAGGCAGCAATGGTTCGGCAAAAAAAAAAAAACAGAGTATATATCTGCTTAGAAAACGAAAATGTCAACAAAATAATATACATCTCTCCACGTGTACATGTTTACAGGAAGGTTTTGACGTTATAGTTGCACACAGACTGGGGCCCCGTTGCCCTTTTAGCAGTAGTGTTGTGGCGGTGGGCGTCCAGTATGAAGAAGAAAGGACTCAACCGACAACCGCACCACAACATCAACAGTAAGCAGGACATCTATCAACATCAGTCGGATGTCGCAACGGTGCGTTTTTCTGAGTAAACATGGATTTATACGTCAACATGTTGATTTCTGGTCATTTTTGGGGGGTTTTTGTTTGATTTTAAATAAACAAAAGTCGTTCAGAATATCAAACTATCTTTTTCGCCGTATGTCGAAGCTTGTAAAGGGAACGACGACAAGCTAGCGGCGAACACTTGTCAGTCTACTCTGTTAGTAGTATACAGTAGCTAGTATAGTATAGTTATATAACTTATTATAGTATAACTGTATATTGTATAGTGTATTGTATAGTAGTGTTTATAGGACTCATTACCTTTTAATTCATAAGCTTAGCACTGTGTTGTATTTTATCTTAGTACTATTAGTATCTATTAGGCCTATTAGTCGGTATCGGTATCGGGACTGAAAAAGTGGGATCGGTGCATCCCTAAAAGAAAGGCCTGATAATAATAATATAATAATAATAATAATAATAATAATAATAATAATAATAATAATAATAATAATAATAATAATAATAATAATAATAATAATAATAATAATAATAATAATAATAATAATAATAATAATAATAATAATAATAATAATAATAATAATAATAATAATAATAATAATAATAATAAATTGGATTTTAAGAGAGAAGCGCCTTTCTCAGACTCAAGGACACTGTACAAGGAAAAGGTGGGGGGGAAAAAATGTTGAAAAAATAAAAGATAAAAAAAAAATATATATATATATGAATATTATGTGTATAGTAAAAACAGGAAAAAAACAAATAAGATAAAAGAGATTACAAAAAAGGAAGCAAGGTGCTGTCCAATTGGATGAAGTGGTTGAAATTAACAAACAAAAACGGGATCTGTGGCTTAATTAAAAGAAAAGAGTCAGGGGTGGGGGGGCTACTTGGTCTTGGGAGCGGGGCCGTGTTACGCGAAGGCAAGTGTGAACAGGTGTGTTTTTAGGTTGGTTTTGAAGAGGTTGATGGTGTCAGAGCCTCGGATGGAGGGGGAGAGGGAGTTCCACAGTCTGGGGGGCAGCTATGGAGAAAGCTCGCGAAAAGCTGATGACTAAGCGGAGACCGGAGCACCGCGCTGTTCCTCCTCCCTTTACTACAGCTGTCCCTGTGACACAGCAGCAGGGTCGTGTGAATACTTTGGGCAACCAACATGTCCTTCCGCGTTGCTCTGATTGGCCAGAAGCAGGGTCTTTACAGTAGACTGAGTGACACAGCAGCAGGGGTGTAAAGTACTTGAGTAATTGTACTTCGTTACAATACTTAAGTACTGTTTTTGGGGGATTTGTACTTTACTCAAGTATTATTAGGTTTGTACACTTGTACTTTTACTCAATTACATTTCAGAGGAAAAAAACATACTTTTTTTACTCCTTACATTTAAAATGCAGACCTACAAAGTACAAAGTACAAATCTCGCAGGTCCAACTATTTAAATTAGTATATTTGTTTCTCTGGCCGAACTCAACGTTATTGATCCTGCGTCCGCGCTTTATTTAAAAACAGCCAATCAAATCCCCATCGATGGAACATGAATTGATTGATTGATTGAAAACTTTATTAACAGATTGCAGAATGGGTACAGTACAGTACAGCTCAATACATACAATTGTTAAGGGGATGCAGACCAGAGAAAGACTTTCGTCTTGTTTACATCAGGGTCCCCCATTTTCAATTCATCGTAACATATATGACATACAGATAGACAGTACTGCTACATCTATACATTTATGACATACCAGATTTGCAAATACAGTACTGTTTGTGATACGAAAAGAGTCCAGAAAAGAAGTATATACATTTGACGTAGAAACTGTACATTGGAGGAGGTTGGGTAGGTGGGGGGGGTAGGAGTGGGGGGGGGAGGTTGGGTAGGAGGGGTGGGTGGGGGACACTGTACAACTGTACAAGCAACACTGTACATTGGAATATTGACAAGACCATACTTGGTCATTTTTACTGTACATTGGAGGGGGTTGTGTTGGGACATTTACATGGGCCAGTTTCGAATTGCAGTCTCCCGTAGGTGTTTTTTGAGAGTGTTTTTTAAAGTGGGTAGTGATTCACATTCCTTTACAGCTTTGGGTAGTGCGTTCCACATTGATGTGGCATAATTGCGAAACGTGTTTAGTCCCTTGTTTGAGCCGAATCTGGGTTTAACATGATTTGTGGAGCTCCCTCTGGTGTTGTGATCGTGGTATTCACTGACCTTTGGGAAGTATTTTGACATGTACATGGGTACCTTGGTCGTGTAGTGTATCTTGTAGACCAGGCCCATTGCAAGTTGCTGTACTCTGTCGTCTACTCTAAGCCATCCTAGGTTGTCAAAGTGGGCAGGGGTGAGGTGGGTTCTAGGAGTAAGGTCAAGCAGTAGTCTGACCAGTTTGTTTTGAGATGTTTGTAATTTTGTTTTTAGCGCCTTTGAGGTGCTTTGGTACCATGAGGTGCAAGCATAGTCGTAGTACCCTTGAATGAGTGCTCCTGCCAGAGTCTTCAGGGTATTCTTGTTTACCAGTGAGGAGATCCGGTACAAGAATCGAGTTCGTTGGTTGACTTTTTTTATTACATTGGATGCCATTTTGTCACAGGAAATATTTGCCTCTAGGATTGAACCCAGGTAGGTAATATCTTCTTTCCTTGTGACAATATTGTCACCCACTGTAACTGAGAAGTCGTCGGTCTTGCTGAGTTTGTTATTTGAACCGAAGAGAATGGACTCTGTTTTGCCCATGTGTAATGATAGTTTGTTATCAGCGAGCCATATGCAGATTTTGCCTAGTTCCGCGCTGAGGGTTTTTTCAACCTGTAACTTGTTCTTGTCAGAGACCAGCAGGGCTGAGTCGTCCGCAAACAGGAACAAGTTGCAGTCACAAGCTGACGACATGTCATTTGCATAAATTAGGAACAGTAGCGGACCTAGTATGCTTCCTTGTGGAACACCACAGCTTACTGTGAGGGGGGGGGGATAGGGTACCGTTTACCTCCACCATCTGCTCTCTCCCCTCCAGGTAGGATTGCATCCAGCTCACTGATAGACTATCAAAACCAATTGCTTTTAGCTTGTCAATCAGAATGGTGTGATTGACAGTGTCGAAGGCCTTTTGTAGGTCCAGCATGACCATGCCGCAGTATTTGCCCGCGTCCACCTCTTGTTTGATGTGGTCGTTTAAATAGAGAAGGCATGTGTCAGTGGAGTGGGATGTTCTGAAGCCAGATTGGAATTCGTAGATTAGATCTTTTTCCGCAAGATATTTTTCGACCTGTTCGTATACAATTTTTTCCATGACTTTCGAGATGGAGGTAAGGATAGAAACAGGGCGGTAGTTGCCTGGGTCTAATTTACTGCCTTTTTTGTGCAGGGGTGTTACTCTCGTAATTTTGAAGTCCTTGGGGACGTGTCCCTGTTTTATGGAGAGGTTTATTATGTGTGTGATGACTGGGGTGATGGTGGCTGCTGAGTCTCTGAGGAATTTGGAGGGGATGTTGTCATGGCCAGTGGCCTTGTTAGGTTGGAGGGCGCTCAGTTTTTTGAGTACCTCATCTGTTGTTACCATTTCCAGTTTGAAGTCGTCTTTGTGGACCCCTAGGTTCTTGTAGTATGCTACTATGTGTTCTACCCCATAATGCCCTGAGTGGGAGGGTAGTTTGTTTACCAGTGTTGTGGCTATGTTTGTGAAGAAACTATTTAAGTAATTGGCTACATCCAGCTTGTCTGTGATGAGCGTGTTGTCCGTCTTTATGTTTATGTTTGAGAATCTGGTTTTAAGTTTTTTACTGCAGCCTAGTTGGTTATTGAGTAAAAAAAAAACGCCCATACCCGTGCTGATTGGTCCTTGTGCGAGACTATAGAAAGCGGGGATCTTTTATTAAACACCTGCTATCAGAAGAATAGACAGTCAGAGTGACGAGCTACAGAAGATGGCCACAAACGAAATGAGTACGAGTGATGAAGAGGACGAAACGGAACATTTCATTGCCCCGGAATAAAAAAGAACGTTTTTACTTTAACTTTTTAGTACTTCAAGTACATTTAAAAGTAGAAACTTTTTTGACTTTTACTCAAGTGTGTTTTTAGCCAGATACTCTGACTTTTACTTGAGTAAGATTTTGAGACGGTACCCATACTTTCACTTAAGTATAATTTCTAGGTACTTTCTACACCCCTGCACAGCAAGGTCATTACAATAGACTGAACATGTTCATCCTTTTCTTGTTCACCCAAGAATGTTAACTGCGGGAACGTTGTGTTAACACACACACACACACACACACACACACACACACACACACACACACACACACACACTAACACACCAACTGTCTTCCGCGCAACCTTCCCTCACAGCTGAAAACAAATACAATCCTCGTCCTCTACTGAGTTAGCCTAACCAATATGGTTAATGTACTCACGTGAACAATACATAGTACGACTGTACGCCAATATTATGAGAGGGGCGGCCCTGATGACGAGCAATGGATTAGACTGATCAGCGAATACTTCTTTGAGGTGTGGGTACGCACGTGGATATGGGAGTTGTGGAATATATTGATGTATGAACTACGCCCCCTTCCTCCCCTCCCCTTCCCCCACCCCCCCATTGTTCACCTGGTACTTAACTGCTCCCCCGACTGGGGAGCAGGATCTTTTTACCTGACTGACGGAGCTGGTCTGTTTAGGTAAGATCTCCAGCCATATTCTCTATTGTTGTAATGATTTGATTTGATCTGGGTAATAAATCTTATTATCTGGACCCTCTGAGTGAGCAAGTCATTTGACTCTATTCCTATTTGAATACTATTATTATCCTACAATTTGGCGTCGCGAACTTCAAGTTTTGTGCAGACTGATCTGTTCTCAGGTGTAGAGAGAAAAGGATTAGTTTAGGCCGGCCGGTATCTGGAACACATTGGTGTGATCCCCACTTCTCTCTACACAAGGTGAGCATTTACTGTGTGTTTTAATATTCGAGACTATGGCTGGACAATAGAATAACGTGTATTGAATATCTGGGCTGTATTGAGAATCGTACTGGGGAACGCGTGTACCTGGGTCCTTTATCTGGACAGATGTTCTGAGAGGATGGGTTGTTAGTGGTATTCCCGGATTCGAGCTGTTGCCAAACCGAAAGTTAGGGCACAAATTAAGGTTGTTGAATTGCTAACCCAAGTCTAGATGATACAGGCTGAAATATAGGCAACAAAAGGAGATACGTGAGCTTATCAGAGTGATATCATTGGAAAACGCTACTCTCTTAGAAACTGTTCTGTGATTCTTTTGGCAAAGAGGCGGGAAGTTAGGACCGAGAAGCTGTTATAATCATAGATTAGATTTAACAGAGTAACGTTATATATTCATAGATTCAACCTCAAACTAAGCTCACAACCTCTTCCATTCCTGAAAACGATATATTTGGATTAAAATTAACCCTTCAATCATACAGATAGCGGGAAGGTGACCGGCGATGTCCCGGTAGTACGTGAATGTACATTTAACGGGACATTAGTCGCGGGTTGAAGAGACCGAGAGTATGATTAAAGGATATATATAATCTAATATATCGCTGTTAAATTTCAAAGTCAGGTTCGGTCGTTATGACTTTAATAACGATGTATTATTATATCAAGGGATAAATGCCTTGTCGCAGCAGATGCTGATCGACTAAACGAACACCGATCCAATACAGACCAGGTATATACACACGTTAAATTGTATGTATTTTCGTTTGTTTGTCTGTTTGAGTCTTGTTTGTATGTGCACAGTATTATAACCCGCTGAGGTGTTTTATTGAGTTAAGAACGAACCGGCTGATATCGCAAAGCATTGAGAGACGAGTTAACGTTATACAAGGAAGCCAGGAAAGTGATTTCCGGTTGGGAATTGTAGTTCTGGTTCCAATTCCGGTTTCACGATAGGTAATGATAACGGCGCTATAAATTACATAGTGATAACGATACATAAAGTAATTGGAATAATATGTATAATGATTCAACATCTAAATTAGGTATAGCAGTATACAACTGAAATATATATATCTTAGAATCAGACCTGACAAATTAACTTTGACTTGAATGAATACCCAAATTGGTTCTCTAGAACAATATAGATTGCTACAGTTAATAAGCTATAATTAAGATACCAAGTATATAAAATAAGTTATAATTAAGATACCAAATATATAAGATTGAGTGTCTGGTCTCCACCTTATATACAATTATTTAGTTATAACTAAAAATAGGGCATTTGTTCTAGTTAATTGTCTGTCTATCTCTGTCTGTCTATCTCTCTCTCTCTCTCCTCCTCACTGTTTACCAGTCATACCGGTTTGACAACACGGTTGATCATATCAGGGACATTACGTCGAGGGCAACGCGGAGCATATAGCTGGTATCATGGGGCGTTCACTAAGCAAAAATGACGTTACCGGCAACTCTCTGTGCGACTTCATGCTAACAAAATATGGACCTATAGCTGTAAAATATTTGGGATTATGGTCAAAATGGACAAAAAACAACTGGCCAGTCCTAGGGTGTTTTAATAATGGAAAACTTAGGGGCGTACGCGAATGTTTCCGTGAACGTGCCAGGTCGTTTACCGTGAGAAAACAGAGTCGTATCGAACATGCATTGGTTTTGTGGCAATGTGAAATAGAGTTGAGAAATATGACACATTTAAAAGAAGAGGCGGAAAAAATTATTATAACGCAGTCTCAACCCGAAAGGCCCAATATCAAAAATGTTAAAGGCCTATATCCAAGCCTGACCGCATGTGTGGTAGAGGACGATTCAGACGATGACGTATCCACAAGAGTAACGTTTAACAGACACGCACATGTGGTTTTAGATAGGAACCCAGACGAAAGAGAAATTATAGACGCAGGACCATCAAGGAACAATAGACCTGCTAGAACACAGGACAGTTCACCAGCAGTGCAAACGCCATCACCACCAGCGAATAGAATAGAAAAGGTTAAAACGCCTCAGGAACCATCACAAATGGTCACTAGATCCGAGAAACCGACCAGCACATATCCTATGAGGATTGTCCCACTAGGCGAAAATGTAAACGCTACAGTTTACCGACCATGGTCACCGACAGAATTAAAAGGACTCGTTGAACAATTTCCCAAACCCGACAGAGACCCAATGGGTTTTATCGAACAATTGGATTTAATATGCCATTGCTATAGCCCGACTCCTAGAGACATAAAACAGCTAATGTTGGGATGTCTAGGAAATAAATATCACAGCGTCTCAACGCAAATGGCTATTCCAAGCAGTGATGCCTGGAGTGAAAACAACACTAGGGAACAGTGTATTACTGCGATAGCAGCCGCGATACAAGGTTTGGCAAGGCGAAATGCATGCATGTCAAATATCACAGCTTGCGTTCAAAACGAGTCTGAAACAGTCGATGCGTTTTACAGTAAATTTAAAGCGGCTTGGGCCGCGAACAGCGGATTAACGGCAGACGAGGGACTCGCAATCCAGGTATCCTATTTCGTTAACGGCCTCCTACCACACGTTGGAAAACATTTGAAAGCCGTCCAGTTAGATTGGGAGAGCTCTCCTATTGCAAACGTTAAGAACGCAGCCATCAATATAGAACGACAGCATCACGACAAGAAACGTGTCATCAAAGACATCGGAGTCTTTGTATCTCGACAAGAGGTGGTAGAAGAGGAAGCAATACACTGTTACCCAGCTAGAAATTACTACCCCCAGGGAACAGGAAATAACCAGAAGGGTGGGGGTGGGGGTAAGCGATACGGGCCTCCAACATGCTACAATTGCAATCAACCAGAACACCGAGTACAAGAGTGCCCCCATATAACATGTTTAATTTGCCAACAAAAGGGCCATTTGGCGGCCTATTGTCAAAAGGAGAATAGGAAGAATGGAAACAAAGGGGACTATATGCAAAGAGATTCACACAGGCCCCACAAACCCCATCCTAGTGCCCCACCATATGCAGATTACACTATGGCGGATCCGTTCAAAGGAGACGAGGCGACGAATGTCGCATAGAGGTGCCAACAGGAAAAAATGATCTGTCTGGAGAATGTTATGCAAATATTAACAGCAAATCCCGAAGAGGAACCCAAAATTAACTTAATGATAAATAACAAAGAAGTTACTTTCATGATAGACACCGGAGCCACACAATCATCAATCGATGAAAGCACAATGTCATTACCATTGTCTGGACAGTCTGTATTAACAGTCGGGATAAGCGGCATCCCACAGACAATCCCTTTGTCTATACCAGTTAAAATAGAATCAACTAGCGATTCTTTTTCAACTGAACACTCTTTGTTATTAACATCTAAAGCAGCAGTTAACCTTTGTGGACGAGATTTGCTTTGTAAAATGAACGCTAACATTTACTGCTCACAAGATGGAGTCTTTTTACAGCTACCAGAGAAGGGAGAAAGAATTGAAATGCAACAGATGTGTCACAACGAGTGGGAAATGTGATAGAATACAGATGGAAATTAAATAATGATCCTATCAATGAGTTTGTTTCCACAGCATTGAAAGAAATAACAGAAGCCGACACAGGAGTGAACGCGAGGTGTTTACAGATGAAGTTCCTGGCCGAACACCACGTAACAGCGTCCAAATGGGATACAGACGTACCAAAAGTATATATAGAAAAGGTAAAATCATCCATTGGTAAGACCACACTGTTTCCAGCATTCTCAGAAATATACATCTCCCATGAAGGCATTGCAGCCACAGTAATCTTATCAGAAGTTCAAAGAGTGGCAATTCATGACTCTGATTATACCCCACACATATCAATCGCATTCGACACGGCGGAAGGAGAACAGGACTTGTCCCCCATGATGATAAGACTACAGACAGACAAAAGAACGGCTACCTCCCACACTGTTAAGATGAAAAATGGGTGGAATTTAACTAGATTGAAAGATGGATACATAATAGCCATACCCCCATTCATGATTGAAGGGCCATTGATATGCATACCAGAGCCCCCACACGCTGTTTTCCTTCCTGAAACTTCATTGTCTAAGGTACCTCATAAACTGTGGGCGTCGCACTCCACTGAGGTCGGGCTAATGACATCTGCAGTCCCCCACAGAGTCACACTGAAACCAGATTGTACCCCTCCCAAACTAAAGCAGTATCCGCTGAAACAGGAAGCCATCGATGGAATAACACCAGTAATAGAATCACTGCTATCACAAGGCATTTTAAAACACTGCGAAAGTCCTTGCAACACACCAATTTGTCCCATTATAAAGGCTAACAAACGTGATTGGCGATTTATACAAGACTTGAGAGCCATAAATCAATGCGTGATCCCCATCACCCCATTGGTTTCTGATTCATCTACAGTAATGGCATTAATCCCCGCAACAACAACACATTACACAGTAGTGGATTTATCCAGTGCATATTTTAGTTTCCCAATCCATGCCGACTCACAATATCTTTTCGCTTTCGAATTTAATGGTAAACAACTGACGTGGACAAGAGCACCACAAGGATACACAGAATCAGGAACATTGTATAGTCAAGCTTTGCACCACGACCTAAAAGATATACAGTTCCCCGGCGGAAGTACACTGTTAATGTTCATAGATGACCTATTGTTGTCATCCCCAAGTGAAGCAGCATGCCACACAGACTCTGTCATACTATTGACTGCCCTTGCAAACAAAGGACACAAAGCGTCATTGCCAAAACTACAGTTTTGCAAAACCAGAGTAAAATACCTGGGACACACACTCGACGGTTCGAAACGGGTAATATCCCACACCCGAGTACAAGCTCTGCAAAACTGCCCCAATCCAAAATCAAAGACAAAAATGCTATCATTTTTGGGAGCAGCTAATTTTTGTCGCCAACACGTGTTCAACTACGCCACACTAGACCAGCCTCTTCGTGCACTAACGTTATCTGACCAACCCAAACAGATCGCATGGACTCCGACACTACAACTTGCGTTCCAAGCAATGAAAGAAGCTTTAACCACAGCGCCCGGCCTTGGCATGCCAGACTACAGTATGGAATTCTCACTTTTTGCCGCAGAAAGAGAAGGCTATGCGACAGGGATCCTAGCCCAGAGACATTGCGACAAGATGAGACCAATAGCCTACTATTCACAAAGACTTGATAGTGTAGCCTTGGGGTATGCTCCGTGTCTACGATCAGTTGCTGCAGCCGCGTTCTGCGTATCGAGAAGCGCCAACATTACTCTAGAACATCCAGTAACAGTCTACGTCCCACATTCTGTGTGTATTATTTTACAAAACGCAGCTACACAACACTTATCAGCATCCAGACACACTACATACACAGCGATCCTATTGGCAAACCCAAACTTGACCATAAAACGTGCACCGCCAATAAACCCAGCAAATTTTGTTCCCCTATATGAGGATAACGAAATGTCACATAACTGTATTGATACAATCTCAGCTGTCACCTCACCCAGAGCCGACTTACAACAAACACCACTAGTTAACAGTGATCTAGTATATTATGTTGACGGTAGCGCGTCAAGACACACTAATGGATGTGATTTGAATGCTGGATACGCTGTTGTTGATGACCATATGATGATTGAAAGTGCAAAACTACCTAATAATTGTTCAGCACAGGCAGCGGAGATCTTCGCTTTGACGAGAGCGTGCGTGTTGGCCAGGGGTAAGTCTGCTACAATTTTCACGGACTCAAGTTATGCGTTCAATGTAGTGCACAATGTGGGATTAATATGGAAACACAGAGGGTTCATTAAGACATCAGGCATTCCCATCAAACATGCTGTATTGGTCACTAACCTACTAGAGGCGTGTTTACTTCCTAAGCTATTGGCTGTTGTAAAATGTGTTGCACATTCTTCTTCTCCTTCTCTGGTTGCAAAGGGAAACGCCAGAGCGGATCACTGTGCCAAAAGGGCAGCGACCGTCCCTTCCCTGTTAGTAAAACAAATGGCTATCACAATCGCCAATGATAATACTCCCACTTTTGATAATGTCGTTTCATTACAGGCAGAGGCGACATCTGAGTGGCCAGTATGGACGTCAGCAGGTTGTTCCAAAATGCCAGACGGCATGTGGAAACATGCTGACGGTAGAGTTGTAGCTCCAAAACAACTCCTTCCCCTGTTAGTAAGATTAGCACATGGACTTAGCCACGTGTCAAAATTCGCAATGGTGGGCAGTATCACTTCACAGTGGCACGCGCCAGGCATCACCAGTTTAGCTCACCAATACTGCTCAAGATGTGTTGTATGCAATCAACACAATATAGGTAAAGCTATAAAGACTAGACGTGGCGCCCACCCACCACCTTGGGGACCATTTGTTAACATCCAAATGGATTTCATCCAATTAGAAAAAAGCATGGGATACCAGTACGCGCTAGTCTTAGTAGATATGTTCTCTAAATGGGTCGAAGTCTTCCCATGCAGACGCAACGACGCTCAAGCAGTAGCTAAGGTATTAGTCAGAGAAATAATTCCAAGATTCGGGTGTCCACACTCCATAAATTCAGACAGAGGTACGCACTTTACGGCACAACTGATAAACAACTTATCTACCGCATTAGGCATGAAAATACACCTGCACACACCCTACCACCCTGAAAGTGCAGGTGCGGTAGAAAGACAAAACTCAACCATCAAGAACCGTCTAGCTAAGACATGTACAGAGACAGGCCTTAAATGGCCTGACGCCCTCCCCTTAGTATTAATGCAAATGAGATCAATGCCAAACAGAGGAACAAGATTGTCACCTCACGAGATATTATTTGGACGTCCAATGTCGACACCAACCACAATGCTTCCCCCGTTATCACAAGTCCAGTTATTGCTAGCAGACGAAATTGCTATTAACTATTACAAAGCTTTGTGTGCCCAGATGAAGAGACTCCACCCCTTAGTGAGGCAGGCACAACCACAACCACCAACAACACCATGTCATGGATTGAACCCAGGTGACTATGTATATATAATGGTGTTCAAAAGAAAAAGTAAACTAAACCCCAGATGGTCTGGTCCATTTCAGGTGCTGCTAGTAACGGACACGGCAGTAAAGTGCGACGGAAAAGCATCCTGGATCCACGCATCCCACTGCAAAAGGGCAAATCTACCATGAGACCAATAACAATAGGAAAAATGACCACCAACTGGAACTGCTTAATCATCGCATGTGGCATAGCGGGATGCATTGTGTGGGCGACACTGGACGAACCTCAATCATGGACCAATGGGTTTAAGGGCAGTAAGGGGAAAGCAGTTGAACGCACCAAAAGATATGTTAACAGTCACCGCAACAACCTATATTTAAAGCTAAGCCAAGCAGTCGCACATTTTGCTAACCAATCAAATTGCTATGTATGCGGCTTAATACCCCATTCTACCGAAGATGGTCTTCCGTTAATGGGCCTCCCACTAACCGAATGCCACAAAGCCTCTCTAAACAAGTCCACAGGGACAGCTGAAAGCTGCACAAAATCAAACATGAAGATTCGACAAAGTCATGATACAAATGGAATACCAGTTTCTATTACCCCAGTGAAGTTTACAGAATGTGTATCTCAAAAGGGTTGGGGAAAGAATGTCGGGGTGTTGGAACATTGTGAAGTGCCCCAGGCGACCCGCAAACGAAGAACGATATCCCCCCGGACCAGAGACAATATCTACCCCATCCGCCAACAAAGATTAACACCACCCTGGGACAACATCTACCCTGTAAAGACACCACTGAAACCTACAACCAAAGAACCCCCCACCACCCAACGAACGACAACACCAGCACCGCCTGGGACCTACTGGATATGTGGCGCACAAGCTTACCCGTCCCTTCCACCCGGATGGAAAGGCACATGTGCATTAGGATATTTAGTGCCAGCCATGAGAGTGACACCGACCCTACCACAACACCCACTGACTAGAAAGACACGCCACGCAAATCACTTCCACACACATGACCGGGCCTGCAAGACATGCAACTTTTTCAGAGCACTAATCCCCTCCTATGGTGTGATGTCAGCCCTAGATCAAATCGCAGACCTATCCACACTGATAGAAGACTTAGCCAACACAGATGCTGAAGGACTGTCACTCGTCAGCAACGAACTGACATCAATCAGATTGATGACATTGCAGAACAGAGCAGCGCTGGACTTCCTGCTATCTAGTACTGGAGGAACATGTAAACTAATCGGTCAAGAATGCTGTGTCTACATACCTGCAAACGACAACATGACTATACCAAGCATCATTGAACACCTGCACAACATCTCCAGAGCCGCACACATCCCCCCAACGTATACCATGTCCGATTGGATGACCGAGAAACTTGGTACAATAGGAGCAGTGGTAGTTCGGTACATTATGTATGCAGTAATAATATTTGTTATCCTAGTAGTGTGTGTGCATACTATAAAATTCGGAGTTGGATACATCACAAAAGTACTCTGCACAAGCCAACCCCCCCCGATAACCATGATGATCGCCACGACCATGAGAGAAGAAACGCAAGACGAACCCACCAACCCCCTCGCACCATACTTCCACAGATACGCACTAGAATCCACAATGCAGACCTCTAAACCTTACTATTTTAATTCATTTATATTTCTTTTTATTTCTTTAACATTCCTGTAAATTGTGTCATTCACTGAGCTGATGGTCATATTTGCATTAAGTCCTATTCCATTCATGTTTACCGTTTTATCTCATTGTTTACTATTCTAATACATTTTATATTTCTTTTCATTTCTTTATCCAACCTTTAAATGATGTATATTTTTACCGTTTTATCTCATTGTTTACTATTTTAATTCATTTTATATCTCTCTTAAACATTCCTGTAAATTGTGTCATTCACTGAGCTGATGGTCATATTTGAATTAAGTCCTATTCCATTCATGTTTTTACCGTTTTATCTCATTGTTTACTATTCTAATTCATTTTATATTTCTTTTCATTTCTTTATCCAACCTTTAAATGATGTATATTTTTACCGTTTTATCTCATTGTTTACTATTCTAATTCATTTTATATTTCTTTTCATTTCTTTATCCAACCTTTAAATGATGTATATTTTTACCGTTTTATCTCATTGTTTACTATTTTAATTCATTTTATATCTCTCTTAAACATTCCTGTAAATTGTGTCATTCACTGAGCTGATGGTCATATTTGCATTCTTTCATTCACGTTTATATCTCTATGCCAACCTTTAAATGATTTTATATTTTACCATTGACCTGATGGTCATAGCCAGATGACAGTGTATATACTAAAGTAAAAGGTGTTGCCATCAAGTAAAAAAGTAAAAGGAACGATATTCACAACCCTAAAAATACACATAGATCTTAACCCACACTGTATAAATACTGACATTTAAATAATAACTCATTTTATATTTACTTTCATTTCTTTAATTGTTTATTTTATATGTCACCATATTCTATCTCATTTATTAATTCATTTTATATTTACTTTCATTCCTTTAATTGTTTCACCATATTCTCATTCCTTTAATTGTTTATTTTATATTTCACCAAATTATCTCATTTATTAATTCATTTTATCATTCCTTAAAATTGTGTATCTCATGTGTTTA
>NC_140169.1:56007739-56095239 GCF_963971535.1 Notolepis coatsorum
GTCACGGCTGTAGTCCCCAGACAACCCGACCTACGAGCGAATCTATGAAGGGGAGCAAAAGATGGCAGGAGACTTATTTAGCCAAAACTGTTTTTTAACAGTTTTTTAACCACTAATAAGCTACAAAACCAAAAGGTCTATCATATCAAAACATAATCTAGTATAGGTATAATAAAATCACATCTAGAATTTGCCCACCCAGATGGTACCAAATTGTCCAATTTGGGGCTTTGGCCCAAGGACTAAGATACCAGTTTCCTCTCTGTGTGTTCAGCAGAAAGCTATCATGTAATACATGAGTTACCTGTTGAGACTGAGGTCGGAGGTCATGAGTTACCTGTTGAGGCTGAGGTCAGAGGTCATGAGTTACCTGTTGAGGCTGAGGTCAGAGGTCATGAGTTACCTGTTGAGGCTGAGGTCGGGGGAGAACATGAGTTTCCCAGGATGCTCCACAGATCTCCACATGAGGCCGAGCATCAGCACCTCCAGCCAGCAGCACTCCAGCAGGTGCACCTGGTCCAACAGACTCAGGTCCATGAACCCTGAGGAGCACAAACCACGAGCACTTTAACATGGAGCCGTGACGTCTGATGCAGTGAGGAGTTAGCGTCATACTTTATACATTATTTATTAAATCTAGAATAATTAAACTTGAAGACATGGTTAAGTTTCAAACAATGTTAATTATGTTTAGGGCAAGAAATAATACACTGCCAGAAAAACTACAAAATATTTTTCATTTAGAAAGTGAGTAATAGGAGAAAATACAATTTTAAACATCAGTTTGCACGTACCACACTTAAACAGATGTGTCCTTCAGTTATTGGTGTAAAGATGTGGAATTCTCTCCATAGCGAGCTTAAGGGATGTAATAGTGTTTATCAATTCAAAAAAATTTATAAATTTTTTTTTTGTCAGTATGAAAATCAAATGTGATCTGAATAGTGAGATATTTTCTTTTTTTTCCTCTTTTTTTATTATTATTATTATTATTATTATTATTATTATTATTATTATTATTATTATTATTATTATTATTATTATTATTATTATTATTATTATTATTATTATTATTATTATTATTATTATTATTATTATTATTATTATTATTATTATTTAATTTTTTCTTGTTTAACTGTGGATTGTGTGTTTCTTGTATAATGGTATAAATTATTATTTGTGTAAATTAGGTTGTACGCCGACCATTAAGTAAATACTTTTTTAGTTTAGGAACTTGTTTTGTCCATGGAATGATAATTATGATTGTGTAATGAAGAAACTCTGATTGTATGATTCTATATGGCAAATAAATACTCTGAATCTGAATCAGAATACTTATAGCACATGCATGCGCCTGGTCTCTTTTGAAAGGTACCATTCTGAAGTTACTAAAGCAAAAAAATAAAAAATCACCTTTAGTGCTAATGAAATAGAGTAACAGAGGTTTGAACTTGAATTTAACTTGTACTCATATTTCTCTTTAGTGGTGGTATGCCTGTTTTTAAGTTCCAGGCTGCATAGAGGTATGAGCTGGAAAACACTGCGGTTCCATAGCCTGAAGTCTTATGTAGTACAGGTCCAACATTTTATAAAAATCCATAAAAAAACGTGTGCTTGAGAAAGGGTTTTGTAAACCGTGTACCAAAAAAAAAACGTGAAAATCCAAAATGGCTATCCATCTCCATGCATTCTGAAGCTTCAGTCACAACAAATTTTCGCTCATCAACTTTCACGGGTTTGAAGTTCAAAGCGGACGCTTGTTGGCTACAATGCTGACCAATCATTTTCACCATCAGCGGTGATTGGTCAATTCTAGAGCGTATACAGTCAGACGAGAAACCGAGGCACGCAATTGGTCGAGTGAGGTGGAGTTCGAAAAGGTGTCAAATTCAACTGAAGTTGATAACTAGCTCTTTTGTCTTTTCAACATTAAGCTGTAAAAAATTGGCATCACACCAATGAACAAATGAGTCAATCTCATTTTTATAGGCCCGGTCAGCACCTTTGTTGATGAGACCGATCAGAGCAGTATCATCAGAACACTTCAGCACGTGGCACATGGCCTCGCTGTGTCTGCAGTCCGCAGTATAAAGAACAGAGAGAAAAGGAGCCAAAACTGTGAAAGCACCGTGAAAACACTCTATATCGATATATATCGCGATGTATAGATTTGTTTTTATTTAACCAGGTTTGTCCCATTGAGATCCAATACCCCTTTTTAGATATTTCCCCCTGTCCCTAACGTACTGTAAATAATGTCTTGTGTTTGTTCCTGGCATTCATGCAATTATTTCAAAATCATTTCCTGATCTATAATTGAACTGAATCAAAATAGAGTATAGAGGGAAGCCAGTGAATTCATACAGGAAGTTATTCAGATGCCAACTTTGTCAGACACCAGTGTCCCTGTGAGGCCGGAAGCTGCAGTCATATTATTAGAAGATTGTATAATTGGTTGATATGAACATAGATAATGTATGTAAAAGCTAAATACCGGTAGTATATTATGCTGTATTGTATTATGAATATGAGTATGTATTGTTGTTCACATGGCTGTACGCCATGTGAATGTTGTGAGTGTATAAAGTCTGTAACTGTATTTGACGTGTTATGGACCCCAGGAAGAATAGCACTGCTGTGGCTAATGGAGATCCAAATAAACATAAACTTAAACTTAGCTCACCGCTGCCTGCACTTAGACTCAAGGTTTAGCTTCATGCTGCACCTTATGGGAATACTTTAATTCAGTTAATTAGCTAGTTAATTATTTTGATTTGTTATATTGTTTACACTGCTTGTTTGTACTACCTGTACCTCACCCCCCCCCCCCCCATTCTGCTATGATGCCTGAATTTCCCCAAGGGGATCAATAAAGGAATATCTTATCTTATCTCATGATGTACACAGATCGCAACACTTAGCTCACCGCTTAGGAGCATCAGCTACAGAACCAATAAAGCCTTATCTTAGCCAAGGCTCCCATTTATAATAACTTTGGAGAAAGCATGGCACTTGAGACAAAGCACACTATATCCTATATAATTGTATATGAATTCCTTAGTTTCTTTCTTTACATACATTGTTTACAGCTTGTTATATTACGTTTTTATTTTGTTTTCTTTTTTTTGTGGCCATCTTGGTCTATATATAACTTATTGTCAATGTCAAGTATACTATTATATACTTATTGTTTATGTGTCTTGTAAGCCCATTATGGGCTGGGCATACACCTGTATGTAAGACACGAAAATAAAAAAAAACATCAAATCAAATCAAATCAAATATAATGCACATAATGTATATTGACTTGAGCAGACTGTTAGACACCCCACAGATGAAACGGTGACTCACTCTACTAGCAGAGAGACAGCTGGTCTAGCCGAGACTAGCACAAACTGGCTAAATATAATTCTGACATCCAATTATTATTTCTCATCTGACTAAGTCAGGGGGAGGAGACCATTCTACCACTCTGTGATCTTTTCCTCCTTCCAGATAGCAACCTCATTGTGCTGTAAATAACCTTAGGTATTGTATAGACAGTGGCGTCGCGTGGGTAAAATAACAGGGGAAGCCAAAAAAAAAGTATAAAAAAAAAATTTATTAAATATTTTTATTAATTTTTTTTTTATTTTTTTTTTTTTAAGTCAAGCAGTCACCATGTACACTACAGTATGGCTCGGCGGCCAGTCAAACTTTCTTTTTATTTATTTAACAGATTGCAGAATGGGTACAATACAGTACGGCTCAATACACACAATCGTATAAGGGGATGCAGACCAGAGAAAGACGTTTGTCTTGTTTACATCAGGGTCATTAATACTGCTGGAGCATTAGTTCATTTTTGGTCAGATTTTTCCTTGCACGATTTTGCGGATCGGAATCACGGCGCGTCCGTGGGACACTTTTCCGTTTCGGCGAGTTTATTCCACGCTTTCTGTTTTCCTTTTCTAAGCATTTTCGGGGCTACATGTGAATGAGTAAAAGTTGCGGGACGCCCAGATGTTTCCACGATAGAAAGCTCGCGTGGATCCCATAATAGGCTCACTTAATACAGCGTTTTTAAAATCACGCGACATTTTCAGGGTCGCGAGCCGACCTTTTCCCCTCGTTTTCGATGATGGAAGTGATTTAAGAAAAGCTTCGGCACGCCGAGAGGTCCCCGTGGATTTAATCTCGCGAGGATCGGGGCAATATCCGGCCCGTGGGAACAGTTACGGGTTAATACAATGTTCAGAGTGCAGAGGGGAAAATATGCTGAGTGTCTTCCTCTCAGCCCCGTTTAAACTTTTAGGGTGTGGCAGTCAGCTCGAATCTGATTGGCTAGGATCGGATTTGGACTCTATAATGCTGGAAGCCTGGAGAAAGAGACCTACCTCCTGCCTCTCTCCTATACTAGCTGCAGTGAGCACAGTGAGTCTGACAGTGTGTTAGAGGGAGTGAGAAGGAGAAGAGGGAGACATTAAAAAAAAATAAAAAAAATAAATAACACAGATGAAAAAGAATGTAAACTATATTAAAAAAAAATTATATATATATTTTTTTTTCTTTTCATATTTCATATTTGATATTAATTCATATTTTAATATTAGGGAGGCATGGCTTCTGTTGGCTTCCATAAGGATTCGCCACTGTGTATAGAATATACGACACACACACTACCACTGCTGCGCTGAATAAAGCAGGGACAACCACTCTGTTGTCTGGCCAGCAGATGTTATTATATAATAACCCCGCTTGTAAACAAGGCTCTGCTTTCGGTCAGGAACACTTGTGTCATAACAGTGAAACCCTTTGTAGTGATGATGATGAATGGTGACGCTGTGGCATTCGACTGCTGCGTCGGTCTCTGCTCTCATGCTGCTCTCATGCAGGGCTGCGGACCCACATCCTGAACCACCGCATCCACATCCTCAGTGTGACGTGGAGACCTGAGTCCAGCACAGAGAGCATCTCTGCATGATGTGACACTAGACCTGACTCCAGCACACAGAGAGCATCTCTACATGATGTGACACTAGACCTGACTCCTGCACACAGAGAGCATCTCTACATGATGTGACACTAGACCTGACTCCAGCACAGAGAGCATCTCTACATGATGTGACACTAGACCTGACTCCAGCAGCACAGAGAGCATCTCTACATGACGTGACACTAGACCTGACTCCAGAGCAGCACAGAGAGCGTCTCTACATGATGTGACACTAGACCTGACTCCTGCAGCACAGAGAGCATCTCTACATGATGTGACACTAGACCTGACTCCAGCAGCACAGAGAGCATCTCTACATGATGTGACACTAGACCTGACTCCAGCAGCACAGAGAGCAGCATCTCTACATGATGTGTCACTAGACCTGACTCCAGCAGCACAGAGAGCATCTCTACATGATGTGACACTAGACCTGACTCCAGCAGCACAGAGAGCATCTCTACATGATGTGACACTAGACCTGACTCCAGCACAGAGAGAGCATCTCTACATGATGTGACACTAGACCTGACTCCAGCACAGAGAGAGCATCTCTACATGATGTGACACTAGACCTGACTCCAGCAGCACAGAGAGCATCTCTACATGATGTGACACTAGACCTGACTCCAGCAGCACAGAGAGCATCTCTACATGATGTGACACTAGACCTGACTCCAGCAGCACAGAGAGAGCATCTCTACATGATGTGACACTAGACCTGACTCCTGCAGCACAGAGAGCATCTCTACATGATGTGACACTAGACCTGACTCCAGCAGCACAGAGAGCATCTGTACATGATGTGACACTAGACCTGACTCCTGCAGCACAGAGAGCATCTCTACATGATGTGACACTAGACCTGACTCCAGCAGCACAGAGAGCATCTCTACATGATGTGACACTAGACCTGACTCCTGCAGCACAGAGAGCATCTCTACATGATGTGACACTAGACCTGACTCCAGCAGCACAGAGCATCTCGAAAACGAACGAAAAAAAAACGAATGCAAAAAAAAAACGAAAACGAACGCAGATAAAACGAAAACGCACGCAAAAAAACGAACTAACTAAAACTAAAATGAACTAAAACGAAAGCGAACGCAAAAAAACGAACGCAAAAAAACGAACGAACTAAAACGAAAACGAACGCAAAAAAACTAACGAACTAAAACGAAAACGAACGCAAAAAAACGAATGAACTAAAACGAAAACGAACGCAAAAAAAGAACGCAAAAAAAGAATGCAAAAAAAAGAACGAACTAAAACGAAAACGAACGTTCACAGAGAGCGTCTCTACATGATGTGACACTAGACCTGACTCCAGCACAGAGAGCATCTCTACATGATGTGACACTAGACCTGACTCCAGCACAGAGAGCATCTCTACATGATGTGACACTAGACCTGACTCCAGCAGCACAGAGAGAGCATCTCTACATGATGTGACACTAGACCTGACTCCAGCAGCACAGAGAGCATCTCTACCTGATGTGACACTAGACCTGACTCCAGCAGCACAGAGAGCATCTCTACATGATGTGACACTAGACCTGACTCCAGCAGCACAGAGAGCATCTCTACATGATGTGACACTAGACCTGACTCCAGCAGCACAGAGAGCATCTCTACATGATGTGACACTAGACCTGACTCCAGCAGCACAGAGAGCATCTCTACATGATGTGACACTAGACCTGACTCCAGCAGCACAGAGAGCATCTCTACATGATGTGACACTAGACCTGACTCCAGCAGCACAGAGAGCATCTCTACATGATGTGACACTAGACCTGACTCCAGCAGCACAGAGAGCATCTCTACATGATGTGACACTAGACCTGACTCCAGCAGCACAGAGAGCATCTCTACATGATGTGACACTAGACCTGACTCCAGCAGCACAGAGAGCATCTCTACATGATGTGACACTAGACCTGACTCCAGCACAGAGAGAGCATCTCTACATGACGTGACACTAGACCTGACTCCAGCACAGAGAGCATCTCTAGATGATGTGACACTAGACCTGACTCCAGCACAGAGAGAGCATCTCTACATGATGTGACACTAGACCTGACTCCAGCACAGAGAGCATCTCGAAAACAAAAAAAAAAACGAACGCACTATAAAAAACGAAAAAAACGAACGAACTAAAACGAAAACGAACGCAAAAAAATTAACGAATTAAAACGAAAACGAACGCAAAAAAACGAACAAACTAAAACGAAAACGAACGCAAAAAAACGAAAGAACTAAAACGAAAACGAACGAAAAAAAAGAACGCAAAAAAACGAACACCAAAAAACGAACACACAAAAAAAAGAAAAAAAAAGAACGAACGAAAACGAAAACGAACGCAAAAAAACGAACGCACAAAAACGAACACAACGAACGAACTAAAACGAAAACGAACTAAAACGAAAACGATGAAACGAAAACGAAAATGAACGAAAACGAAAACGAACGCAAAAAAAACGAATGCACAAAAAAAATGAAAAAAAAACGAACGAACTAAAACGAAAACGAACACAAAAAACACAAGAGAGCATCTCTACATGATGTGACACTAGACCTGACTCCAGCAGCACAGAGAGCATCTCTACATGATGTGACACTAGACCTGACTCCAGCACACAGAGAGCGTCTCTACATGATGTGACACTAGACCTGACTCCAGCACACAGAGAGCATCTCTACATGATGTGACACTAGACCTGACTCCAGCAGCACAGAGAGCATCTCTACATGATGTGACACTAGACCTGACTCCAGCAGCACAGAGAGCATCTCTACATGATGTGACACTAGACCTGACTCCTGCAGCACAGAGAGCGTCTCTACATGATGTGACACTAGACCTCACTCCAGCACACAGAGAGCATCTCTACATGATGTGACACTAGACCTGACTCCAGCAGCACAGAGAGCATCTCTACATGATGTGACACTAGACCTGACTCCAGCAGCACAGAGAGCATCTCTACATGATGTGACACTAGACCTGACTCCAGCAGCACAGAGAGCATCTCTACATGATGTGACACTAGACCTGACTCCTGCAGCACAGAGAGCGTCTCTACATGATGTGACACTAGACCTGACTCCAGCACAGAGAGCATCTCGAAAACGGACAAAAAAAAACGAACGCAAAAAGAAAAACGGAAAAAAACGAACGAACTAAAACGAAAACGAACGCAAAAAAACGAACAAACTAAAACGAAAACGAACGCAAAAAAACGAACGAACTAAAACGAAAACGAACGAACTAAAACGAAAACGAACGAAAAAAAAAAGCAAAAAAACGAACGCCAAAAAACTAACGAACTAAAACAAAAACGAACTAAAACGAAAACGATGAAACGAAAACGAAAATGAACGAAAACAAAAATGAACAAAAAAAAAACGAACGCACAAAAAAAAACGAAAAAAACAAACGAACTAAAACGAAAACAAACGCAAAAAAAACGAACGCACAAAAAAAACGAAAAAAAACGAACGACCTAAAACGAAAACGAACGCAAAAAAACGAACGCACAAAAACGAACGCAACGAACGAATTAAAACGAAAACGAACTAAAACGAAAACGATGAAACGAAAACGAAAACGAAAATGAACGAAAACGAAAACGAACGCAAAAAAAACGAATGCACAAAAAAAATGAAAAAAAACGAACGAACTAAAACGAAAACGAACACAAAAAACACAAGAGAGCATCTCTACATGATGTGACACTAGACCTGACTCCAGCAGCACAGAGAGCATCTCTACATGATGTGACACTAGACCTGACTCCAGCACACAGAGAGCATCTCTACATGATGTGACACTAGACCTGACTCCAGCACAGAGAGAGCATCTCTACATGATGTGACACTAGACCTGACTCCAGCAGCACAGAGAGCATCTCTACATGATGTGACACTAGACCTGACTCCAGCAGCACAGAGAGCATCTCTACATGATGTGACACTAGACCTGACTCCAGCAGCACAGAGAGCATCTCTACATGATGTGACACTAGACCTGACTCCAGCAGCACAGAGAGCATCTCTACATGATGTGACACTAGACCTGACTCCTGCAGCACAGAGAGCGTCTCTACATGATGTGACACTAGACCTGACTCCAGCACAGAGAGCATCTCGAAAACGAACAAAAAAAAACGAACGCAAAAAGAAAAACGAAAAAAAACGAACGAACTAAAACGAAAACGAACGCAAAAAAACGAACAAACTAAAACGAAAACGAACGAAAAAAAAAAACGCAAAAAAACGAACGCCAAAAAACTAACGAACTAAAACAAAAACGAACTAAAACGAAAACGATGAAACGAAAACGAAAATGAACAAAAACAAAAATGAACGAAAAAAAAACGAACGCACCAAAAAAAACGAAAAAAACGAACGAACTAAAACGAAAACAAACGCAAAAAAACGAACGCAAAAAAACTAACGCACAAAAACGAACGCAACGAACGAACTAAAACGAAAACGAACTAAAACGAAAACGATGAAACGAAAACGAAAACGAAAATGAACGAAAACGAAAACGAACGCAAAAAAAACGAACGCACAAAAAAAACGAAAAAAAAACGAACCAACTAAAACGAAAACGAACGCAAAAAACACAGAGAGCATCTCTACATGATGTGACACTAGACCTGACTCCAGCACAGAGAGAGCATCTCTACATGATGTGACACTAGACCTGACTCCAGCAGCACAGAGAGCATCTCTACATGATGTGACACTAGACCTGACTCCAGCAGCACAGAGAGCATCTCTACATGATGTGACACTAGACCTGACTCCAGCAGCACAGAGAGCATCTCTACATGATGTGACACTAGACCTGACTCCAGCAGCACAGAGAGCATCTCTACATGATGTGACACTAGACCTGACTCCTGCAGCACAGAGAGCGTCTCTACATGATGTGACACTAGACCTGACTCCAGCACAGAGAGCATCTCGAAAACGAAAAAAAAAAAACGAATGCAAAAAGAAAAACGAAAAAAAACGAACGAACTAAAACGAAAACGAACGCAAAAAAACGAACGAACTAAAACGAAAACGAACGCAAAAAAACGAACGAACTAAAACGAAAACGAACGAACTAAAACGAAAACGAACGAAAAAAAAAAGCAAAAAAACGAACGCCAAAAAACTAACGAACTAAAACAAAAACGAACTAAAACGAAAACGATGAAACGAAAACGAAAATGAACGAAAACAAAAATGAACAAAAAAAAAACGAACGCACAAAAAAAAACGAAAAAAACAAACGAACTAAAACGAAAACAAACGCAAAAAAAACGAACGCACAAAAAAAACGAAAAAAAACGAACGACCTAAAACGAAAACGAACGCAAAAAAACGAACGCACAAAAACGAACGCAACGAACGAATTAAAACGAAAACGAACTAAAACGAAAACGATGAAACGAAAACGAAAACGAAAATGAACGAAAACGAAAACGAACGCAAAAAAAACGAATGCACAAAAAAAATGAAAAAAAACGAACGAACTAAAACGAAAACGAACACAAAAAACACAAGAGAGCATCTCTACATGATGTGACACTAGACCTGACTCCAGCAGCACAGAGAGCATCTCTACATGATGTGACACTAGACCTGACTCCAGCACACAGAGAGCATCTCTACATGATGTGACACTAGACCTGACTCCAGCACAGAGAGAGCATCTCTACATGATGTGACACTAGACCTGACTCCAGCAGCACAGAGAGCATCTCTACATGATGTGACACTAGACCTGACTCCAGCAGCACAGAGAGCATCTCTACATGATGTGACACTAGACCTGACTCCAGCAGCACAGAGAGCATCTCTACATGATGTGACACTAGACCTGACTCCAGCAGCACAGAGAGCATCTCTACATGATGTGACACTAGACCTGACTCCTGCAGCACAGAGAGCGTCTCTACATGATGTGACACTAGACCTGACTCCAGCACAGAGAGCATCTCGAAAACGAACAAAAAAAAACGAACGCAAAAAGAAAAACGAAAAAAAACGAACGAACTAAAACGAAAACGAACGCAAAAAAACGAACAAACTAAAACGAAAACGAACGAAAAAAAAAAACGCAAAAAAACGAACGCCAAAAAACTAACGAACTAAAACAAAAACGAACTAAAACGAAAACGATGAAACGAAAACGAAAATGAACAAAAACAAAAATGAACGAAAAAAAAACGAACGCACCAAAAAAAACGAAAAAAACGAACGAACTAAAACGAAAACAAACGCAAAAAAACGAACGCAAAAAAACTAACGCACAAAAACGAACGCAACGAACGAACTAAAACGAAAACGAACTAAAACGAAAACGATGAAACGAAAACGAAAACGAAAATGAACGAAAACGAAAACGAACGCAAAAAAAACGAACGCACAAAAAAAACGAAAAAAAAACGAACCAACTAAAACGAAAACGAACGCAAAAAACACAGAGAGCATCTCTACATGATGTGACACTAGACCTGACTCCAGCACAGAGAGAGCATCTCTACATGATGTGACACTAGACCTGACTCCAGCAGCACAGAGAGCATCTCTACATGATGTGACACTAGACCTGACTCCAGCACAGAGAGCATCTCGAAAACGAAAAAAAAAAAACGAATGCAAAAAGAAAAACGAAAAAAAACGAACGAACTAAAACGAAAACGAACGCAAAAAAACGAACGAACTAAAACGAAAACGAACGCAAAAAAACGAACGAACTAAAACGAAAACGAACGCAAAAAAACGAACGAACTAAAACGAAAACGAACGGAAAAAAAAGAACGCAAAAAAACGAACGCCAAAAAACTAACGAACTAAAACGAAAACGATGAGACGAAAACGAAAATGAACGAAAACAAAAATGAACGAAAAAAAACGAACGCACAAAAAAAAACGAAAAAAACGAACGAACTAAAACGAAAACAAACGCAAAAAAACGAACGCACAAAAAAAACGAAAAAAAACGAACGACCTAAAACGAAAACGAACGCAAAAAAACGAACGCACAAAAACGAACGCAACGAACGAACTAAAACGAAAACGAACTAAAACTAAAACGATGAAACGAAAACGAAAACGAAAATGAACGAAAACGAAAACGAACGCAAAAAAAACGAACGCACAAAAAAACGAAAAAAAAACGAACCAACTAAAACGAAAACGAACGCAAAAAACACAGAGAGCATCTCTACATGATGTGACACTAGACCTGACTCCAGCACAGAGAGAGCATCTCTACATGATGTGACACTAGACCTGACTCCAGCAGCACAGAGAGCATCTCTACATGATGTGACACTAGACCTGACTCCAGCAGCACAGAGAGCATCTCTACATGATGTGACACTAGACCTGACTCCAGCAGCACAGAGAGCATCTCTACATGATGTGACACTAGACCTGACTCCAGCAGCACAGAGAGCATCTCTACATGATGTGACACTAGACCTGACTCCTGCAGCACAGAGAGCGTCTCTACATGATGTGACGCTAGACCTGACTCCAGCACAGAGAGCATCTCGAAAACGAAAAAAAAAAAACGAACGCAAAAAGAAAAACGAAAAAAAACGAACGAACTAAAACGAAAACGAACGCAAAAAAACGAACAAACTAAAACGAAAACGAACGAAAAAAAAAACGCAAAAAAACGAACGCCAAAAAACTAACGAACTAAAACAAAAACGAACTAAAACGAAAACGATGAAACGAAAACGAAAATGAACGAAAACAAAAATGAACGAAAAAAAAACGAACGCACAAAAAAAAACGAAAAAAACGAACGAACTAAAACGAAAACAAACGCAAAAAAACGAACGCACAAAAAAAACGAAAAAAAACGAACGACCTAAAACGAAAACGAACGCAAAAAAACGAACGCACAAAAACGAACGCAACGAACGAACTAAAACGAAAACGAACTAAAACGAAAACGATGAAACGAAAACGAAAACGAAAATGAACGAAAACGAAAACGAACGCAAAAAAAACGAACACACAAAAAAAAACGAAAAAAAAACGAACCAACTAAAACGAAAACGAACGCAAAAAACACAGAGAGCATCTCTACATGATGTGACACTAGACCTGACTCCAGCACAGAGAGAGCATCTCTACATGATGTGACACTAGACCTGACTCCAGCAGCACAGAGAGCATCTCTACATGATGTGACACTAGACCTGACTCCAGCAGCACAGAGAGCATCTCTACATGATGTGACACTAGACCTGACTCCAGCAGCACAGAGAGCATCTCTACATGATGTGACACTAGACCTGACTCCAGCAGCACAGAGAGCATCTCTACATGATGTGACACTAGACCTGACTCCTGCAGCACAGAGAGCGTCTCTACATGATGTGACACTAGACCTGACTCCAGCACAGAGAGCATCTCGAAAACGAACAAAAAAAAACGAACGCAAAAAGAAAAACGAAAAAAAACGAACGAACTAAAACGAAAACGAACGCAAAAAAACGAACGAACTAAAACGAAAACGAACGCAAAAAAACGAACGAACTAAAACGAAAACGAACGCAAAAAAACGAACGAACTAAAACGAAAACGAACGGAAAAAAAAGAACGCAAAAAAACGAACGCCAAAAAACTAACGAACTAAAACGAAAACGATGAGACGAAAACGAAAATGAACGAAAACAAAAATGAACGAAAGAAAACGAACGCACAAAAAAAAACGAAAAAAACGAACGAACTAAAACGAAAACAAACGCAAAAAAACGAACGCACAAAAAAAACGAAAAAAAACGAACGACCTAAAACGAAAACGAACGCAAAAAAACGAACGCACAAAAACGAACGCAACGAACGAACTAAAACGAAAACGAACTAAAACTAAAACGATGAAACGAAAACGAAAACGAAAATGAACGAAAACGAAAACGAACGCAAAAAAAACGAACGCACAAAAAAAACGAAAAAAAAACGAACCAACTAAAACGAAAACGAACGCAAAAAACACAGAGAGCATCTCTACATGATGTGACACTAGACCTGACTCCAGCACAGAGAGAGCATCTCTACATGATGTGACACTAGACCTGACTCCAGCAGCACAGAGAGCATCTCTACATGATGTGACACTAGACCTGACTCCAGCAGCACAGAGAGCATCTCTACATGATGTGACACTAGACCTGACTCCAGCAGCACAGAGAGCATCTCTACATGATGTGACACTAGACCTGACTCCAGCAGCACAGAGAGCATCTCTACATGATGTGACACTAGACCTGACTCCTGCAGCACAGAGAGCGTCTCTACATGATGTGACACTAGACCTGACTCCAGCACAGAGAGCATCTCGAAAACGAACAAAAAAAAACGAACGCAAAAAGAAAAACGAAAAAAAACGAACGAACTAAAACGAAAACGAACGCAAAAAAACGAACAAACTAAAACGAAAACGAACGAAAAAAAAAAACGCAAAAAAACGAACGCCAAAAAACTAACGAACTAAAACAAAAACGAACTAAAACGAAAACGATGAAACGAAAACGAAAATGAACAAAAACAAAAATGAACGAAAAAAAAACGAACGCACCAAAAAAAACGAAAAAAACGAACGAACTAAAACGAAAACGAACGCAAAAAAACGAACGAACTAAAACGAAAACGAACGCAAAAAAACGAACGAACTAAAACGAAAACGAACGGAAAAAAAAGAACGCAAAAAAACGAACGCCAAAAAACTAACGAACTAAAACGAAAACGATGAGACGAAAACGAAAATGAACGAAAACAAAAATGAACGAAAAAAAACGAACGCACAAAAAAAAACGAAAAAAACGAACGAACTAAAACGAAAACAAACGCAAAAAAACGAACGCACAAAAAAAACGAAAAAAAACGAACGACCTAAAACGAAAACGAACGCAAAAAAACGAACGCACAAAAACGAACGCAACGAACGAACTAAAACGAAAACGAACTAAAACTAAAACGATGAAACGAAAACGAAAACGAAAATGAACGAAAACGAAAACGAACGCAAAAAAAACGAACGCACAAAAAAACGAAAAAAAAACGAACCAACTAAAACGAAAACGAACGCAAAAAACACAGAGAGCATCTCTACATGATGTGACACTAGACCTGACTCCAGCACAGAGAGAGCATCTCTACATGATGTGACACTAGACCTGACTCCAGCAGCACAGAGAGCATCTCTACATGATGTGACACTAGACCTGACTCCAGCAGCACAGAGAGCATCTCTACATGATGTGACACTAGACCTGACTCCAGCAGCACAGAGAGCATCTCTACATGATGTGACACTAGACCTGACTCCAGCAGCACAGAGAGCATCTCTACATGATGTGACACTAGACCTGACTCCTGCAGCACAGAGAGCGTCTCTACATGATGTGACGCTAGACCTGACTCCAGCACAGAGAGCATCTCGAAAACGAAAAAAAAAAAACGAACGCAAAAAGAAAAACGAAAAAAAACGAACGAACTAAAACGAAAACGAACGCAAAAAAACGAACAAACTAAAACGAAAACGAACGAAAAAAAAAACGCAAAAAAACGAACGCCAAAAAACTAACGAACTAAAACAAAAACGAACTAAAACGAAAACGATGAAACGAAAACGAAAATGAACGAAAACAAAAATGAACGAAAAAAAAACGAACGCACAAAAAAAAACGAAAAAAACGAACGAACTAAAACGAAAACAAACGCAAAAAAACGAACGCACAAAAAAAACGAAAAAAAACGAACGACCTAAAACGAAAACGAACGCAAAAAAACGAACGCACAAAAACGAACGCAACGAACGAACTAAAACGAAAACGAACTAAAACGAAAACGATGAAACGAAAACGAAAACGAAAATGAACGAAAACGAAAACGAACGCAAAAAAAACGAACACACAAAAAAAAACGAAAAAAAAACGAACCAACTAAAACGAAAACGAACGCAAAAAACACAGAGAGCATCTCTACATGATGTGACACTAGACCTGACTCCAGCACAGAGAGAGCATCTCTACATGATGTGACACTAGACCTGACTCCAGCAGCACAGAGAGCATCTCTACATGATGTGACACTAGACCTGACTCCAGCAGCACAGAGAGCATCTCTACATGATGTGACACTAGACCTGACTCCAGCAGCACAGAGAGCATCTCTACATGATGTGACACTAGACCTGACTCCAGCAGCACAGAGAGCATCTCTACATGATGTGACACTAGACCTGACTCCTGCAGCACAGAGAGCGTCTCTACATGATGTGACACTAGACCTGACTCCAGCACAGAGAGCATCTCGAAAACGAACAAAAAAAAACGAACGCAAAAAGAAAAACGAAAAAAAACGAACGAACTAAAACGAAAACGAACGCAAAAAAACGAACGAACTAAAACGAAAACGAACGCAAAAAAACGAACGAACTAAAACGAAAACGAACGCAAAAAAACGAACGAACTAAAACGAAAACGAACGGAAAAAAAAGAACGCAAAAAAACGAACGCCAAAAAACTAACGAACTAAAACGAAAACGATGAGACGAAAACGAAAATGAACGAAAACAAAAATGAACGAAAGAAAACGAACGCACAAAAAAAAACGAAAAAAACGAACGAACTAAAACGAAAACAAACGCAAAAAAACGAACGCACAAAAAAAACGAAAAAAAACGAACGACCTAAAACGAAAACGAACGCAAAAAAACGAACGCACAAAAACGAACGCAACGAACGAACTAAAACGAAAACGAACTAAAACTAAAACGATGAAACGAAAACGAAAACGAAAATGAACGAAAACGAAAACGAACGCAAAAAAAACGAACGCACAAAAAAAACGAAAAAAAAACGAACCAACTAAAACGAAAACGAACGCAAAAAACACAGAGAGCATCTCTACATGATGTGACACTAGACCTGACTCCAGCACAGAGAGAGCATCTCTACATGATGTGACACTAGACCTGACTCCAGCAGCACAGAGAGCATCTCTACATGATGTGACACTAGACCTGACTCCAGCAGCACAGAGAGCATCTCTACATGATGTGACACTAGACCTGACTCCAGCAGCACAGAGAGCATCTCTACATGATGTGACACTAGACCTGACTCCAGCAGCACAGAGAGCATCTCTACATGATGTGACACTAGACCTGACTCCTGCAGCACAGAGAGCGTCTCTACATGATGTGACACTAGACCTGACTCCAGCACAGAGAGCATCTCGAAAACGAAAAAAAAAAAACGAACGCAAAAAGAAAAACGAAAAAAAACGAACGAACTAAAACGAAAACGAACGCAAAAAAACGAACAAACTAAAACGAAAACGAACAAAAAAAAAAACGCAAAAAAACGAACGCCAAAAAACTAACGAACTAAAACAAAAACGAACTAAAACGAAAACGATGAAACGAAAACGAAAATGAACGAAAACAAAAATGAACGAAAAAAAAACGAACGCACAAAAAAAAACGAAAAAAACGAACAAACTAAAACGAAAACAAACGCAAAAAAACGAACGAACAAAAAAAACGAAAAAAAACGAACGACCTAAAACGAAAACGAACGCAAAAAAACGAACGCACAAAAACGAACGCAACGAACGAACTAAAACGAAAACGAACTAAAACGAAAACGATGAAACGAAAACGAAAACGAAAATGAACGAAAACGAAAACGAACGCAAAAAAAACGAACGCACAAAAAAAACGAAAAAAAAACGAACCAACTAAAACGAAAACGAACGCAAAAAACACAGAGAGCATCTCTACATGATGTGACACTAGACCTGACTCCAGCACAGAGAGAGCATCTCTACATGATGTGACACTAGACCTGACTCCAGCAGCACAGAGAGCATCTCTACATGATGTGACACTAGACCTGACTCCAGCAGCACAGAGAGCATCTCTACATGATGTGACACTAGACCTGACTCCAGCAGCACAGAGAGCATCTCTACATGATGTGACACTAGACCTGACTCCAGCAGCACAGAGAGCATCTCTACATGATGTGACACTAGACCTGACTCCTGCAGCACAGAGAGCGTCTCTACATGATGTGACACTAGACCTGACTCCAGCACAGAGAGCATCTCGAAAACGAACAAAAAAAAACGAACGCAAAAAGAAAAACGAAAAAAAACGAACGAACTAAAACGAAAACGAACGCAAAAAAACGAACAAACTAAAACGAAAACGAACGAAAAAAAAAACGCAAAAAAACGAACGCCAAAAAACTAACGAACTAAAACAAAAACGAACTAAAACGAAAACGATGAAACGAAAACGAAAATGAACGAAAACAAAAATGAACGAAAAAAAAACGAACGCACAAAAAAAAACGAAAAAAACGAACGAACTAAAACGAAAACAAACGCAAAAAAACGAACGCACAAAAAAAACGAAAAAAAACGAACGACCTAAAACGAAAACGAACGCAAAAAAACGAACGCACAAAAACGAACGCAACGAACGAACTAAAACGAAAACGAACTAAAACGAAAACGATGAAACGAAAACGAAAATGAACGAAAACAAAAATGAACGAAAAAAAAACGAACGCACAAAAAAAAACGAAAAAAACGAACGAACTAAAACGAAAACAAACGCAAAAAAACGAACGCACAAAAAAAACGAAAAAAAACGAACGACCTAAAACGAAAACGAACGCAAAAAAACGAACGCACAAAAACGAACGCAACGAACGAACTAAAACGAAAACGAACTAAAACGAAAACGATGAAACGAAAACGAAAACGAAAATGAACGAAAACGAAAACGAACGCAAAAAAAACGAACGCACAAAAAAAAACGAAAAAAAAACGAACCAACTAAAACGAAAACGAACGCAAAAAACACAGAGAGCATCTCTACATGATGTGACACTAGACCTGACTCCAGCACAGAGAGAGCATCTCTACATGATGTGACACTAGACCTGACTCCAGCAGCACAGAGAGCATCTCTACATGATGTGACACTAGACCTGACTCCAGCAGCACAGAGAGCATCTCTACATGATGTGACACTAGACCTGACTCCAGCAGCACAGAGAGCATCTCTACATGATGTGACACTAGACCTGACTCCAGCAGCACAGAGAGCATCTCTACATGATGTGACACTAGACCTGACTCCTGCAGCACAGAGAGCGTCTCTACATGATGTGACACTAGACCTGACTCCAGCACAGAGAGCATCTCGAAAACGAACAAAAAAAAACGAACGCAAAAAGAAAAACGAAAAAAAACGAACGAACTAAAACGAAAACGAACGCAAAAAAACGAACGAACTAAAACGAAAACGAACGCAAAAAAACGAACGAACTAAAACGAAAACGAACGCAAAAAAACGAACGAACTAAAACGAAAACGAACGGAAAAAAAAGAACGCAAAAAAACTAACGCCAAAAAACTAACGAACTAAAACGAAAACTAACTAAAACGAAAACGATGAAACGAAAATGAACGAAAACAAAAATGAACGAAAAAAAAACGAACGCACAAAAAAAAACGAAAAAAACGAACGAACTAAAACGAAAACAAACGCAAAAAAACGAACGCACAAAAAAAACGAAAAAAAACTAACGACCTAAAACGAAAACGAACGCAAAAAAACGAAAGCACGTTTTCGAGCACGACTTCCGGTTTTAGCACAACATGTAGTGCACGCATTTTGCAATTGCTCCGTTCCCACCAACGCTAATTTCGTTTAAAAACATTATTTGGACAGTAAAGAAAGAGAATAGACCACATCGTATGTATTGTTAAGAACCTCTACTAACCATATCAAAAGACAAAATGGTTAAAGGTAGAAAGGCGCCAGAGAAAATAACTACGGCAACTTCAACGGCGCAGGACGAAACAAAACGAGGTAGACACTTCCTAACCGTCGCTGGTTCTGAGCCGACGGCGACAAGCTCCGAGGAGGAGAAGGAAGAGGACAATTTACCGGGATCATCGATTACGGTCCCCGAAAGAGAGTTAATAGAGACCAACATAAAAGAAGGTACAGAATCAAGCTCCGTGAAAGCGAGAGCAACCAGATTTATGGATTCCAACGTCACTGCATCTATCTACCATATGCCGCCAACTGAAGAAAGCAGAAATCCACCCGATTTCAACACACTGACTAACCTGATGGTAGAACAGTCTAACCTGTTGAAAGAACAGATGGTAGAACAGTCTAACCTGCAGATTACACACATCAAGGCGCTCGAGGCAAACATCGATGCTAAATTTGATCGCATCGAGGCTAAATTCGATCGCATCGATGAGAAATTAGAAGAAGTCAAGAACGCGATCGATGCACAGTCAAAGCGAATCACGACAGTGGAGATTTCGGTGACAGAAAACACAAAAGCAGTCAAAGCGAACGAAGGTGGCTTGACAGAGATGGGAGAAGAGATGGAAAGAGCGAAAGAGGAATATCGGAGGGAAATAAAAGGGCTTAAAAACGAAGCGATGGAGAGGCAACTAGAAACCCAACGTTACCACAGGCGGAATAACATCCGCATTGTGGGGCTTGATGAAGCAGTGAACTGCGAAGACATCAACTTTCCAAAAGAGTTATCAACGATTTTGGATAACACCGATCCAAACAAAGTGCCAGAAGTGGAACAAGTTTACAGAATCGGTTCCCAGGGGCAAAGTATCAACGGGCCGAGAGTCATCATTGTCACTCTGCGGAAAACTACAACAAGGGATGACATCATCAAATATGCTCGCAACCAACGTGGGAAGCTGAAGTATGGTGATAAACCAATATTTATCTACGAAGATTTGAGCAAAGAGGCCATCATCCGACGTCTACCATACAAAGATGTGATGCAAAAGCTGTACAAAGCCGGCTACAAGCCAAGGCTAGCATATCCGGCGCTGTTATCATTCTTGGGCAATAACGGCCGCAGGTCAGGTCCATATACACCTTTTGAAGCTGAGGATTTCCTGAATCAAAATGTAGCAAATAACCCAAAGCATGACGAAAATGCCGGAAACAGTTAAGCCTCTCTCTAAATATATACCAGTGTTGGAATGACTTTATTGTGTTCATCAATGAGGTCATTCCACCAGTGTTGGAATGACATTGTTGTGTTCATCAAAGTAGCAAACGATATGCAAGTCGTCTATAACAAAGTGTACTGTGTATAATACGATTCATAATACATTATAATTTCAGTCTCTGGTCTCTGAGGGGACAAATAAATATCAATGCAAAAAGATCTATCTGGAATATTCTGGGTTTATCGCTCAAATGCCCTGGGTCTCTTAGATCATTCTGGAATGTAAAATAGTCTAGGCACTAGTATATTCTACAACCTTCTAGAATATAAGGCACCATGACAACGAAGCATACAACTCTAACAATAACATTCGGTGTGTATACACATAGCAGATAATAAATTAAATGAAGTGCAATCAGTCCTTAATAATACTTTAAAATTAACCACACATAAACATATGAGCACAGCAAGGTTATTCTAACAATTTAAGTAATCACTCCATTAAAGGCACATTGAAGCGCTAAAAGGCGCTGCTTTTCTATCTTATCTAATCAGTTAAATCGGTTCTAGTGGCTTCTCCACGTTGATAATTATTTATCTCTTATTCCTTATCTATATCTTTCCATTGATTTTTATTTTATTTAATTTTTTCTTCTCATTACTCTATATTTTTTAAATATATTTTAACTTACATTGTTCTTTTCCAATGTTCTTCACATTAAGGTGTCAATATTACTCTATATTTTTTAAATATATTTTAACTTACATTATTCTTTTCCAATGTTCTTCACATTAAGGTGTCAATATTGCTCTACAATCTTTTCCTTTTTTTCCCCCACACGTTAGTGGAGGGTTCAAAGGAATATGTCGATAAAGGTTTATTCTCTTTTTTTAATTTTATTTTTTATTTTTATCTTTATGTTATTTATCACAATACTTCATTACAGTAAGGGAAGGTGCAAGACCAAAAGCGACATTCTATTGCAATAGAATGGAAATGTTAGATCCTATGGCAATTAGCATAGGAAAATTAGGATTACAATGCTCAGTTTGGGCAATCCGGTGGACCATGGGAGAAAGTCAATCGCGGAGGATGTGTTCTTGGAACACAGGCATGTTCGACTTTCTGGGTGAGGGGAAAATAGGGGATTTTTATTTGTATATATATATGTTTTTAAGCTCAGCTCTCAACGGGACCTCATTAATTGGATGTGCATCTATTGTAGCTTCATACTCCAGAAACATTACCAAAAACTACACGAAAACATGCATAGACTATGGCTAGTTTGAATATAATGGTATGGAACACCGGTGGGATAAACAAACAACACAAGCGCAAAAGCGTGCTTACACTGATGAAAAAAGAACATGTGGACGTGGCTCTATTAAGCGAAACACACATTTTAGAGGGAGACATAAATACGTTAGCGGATAACATATACCATAATATTAGTCACTCTTCTTTTGCTACGAGAACTAGAGGGGTAGCCATAGTCGTCAGACGCAAATTAAATATCGAATTGAAAGGGGTATGGTCGGATGCTGAGGGGCGCATAACTATAGCTAGGATTATACACAATAACAGGAAAATTGCATTGGCAGCGGTATATGCCCCGAATTTGTACGAAGTGGGTTTCTTCACTTCACTAACAGGAGAAATGTTAAACCATCCCGAGTACTCATATATAATAGGTGCGGATTTTAATGCCATTTGGAACCCAAGGATGGACAAAACTTACCTTTCCTTCTCCAGCGAACAAAAGAATTCATCTAAAGCATTAAAAGATTGGTCGAAATCAACAGGAGTAACTGATTTATGGCGTTCACTTAACCCCATGACCCGCAAGTACTCCTGTCGTTCGGCGAGACACAACACACTATCCAGAATTGATTACGTCTTTGCATCCCCGAGAATATTTGATAAATATGAAGTGGAAATGACACCCAATGCGCTATCAGATCACTGCTACTTAATCCTGAAAGCAACATTTGGTACACTATCTACCCGGGCCACAAGATGGCGTTTTAATTCGATGCTGCTTAACAACAAGGAATTCATTACACAAATTAAAGAAGCTCTCACAGTATTCCTACAAGATAATGCTAACTCGGTGCAAGATCCCAGAATATTATGGATGTCGGTAAAGAATATGATCAAGGATTTCTCGGATAGATTTACCTCCATATTGCGCAAAAATCAAAACACAAAACTGTCTGAAATGGAAACGCTTTACTCAACGCTTTTTAATTCTTTAAAATACAACAACTCTACTAGACTAGATAACCAAGTTAACATTCTAAAGACAGAGATCAAAGCAATGTACAGACAAAAATCGGAATTGCAAATACGCAGCACTAGACAACAGCAGTACTTCCAAGGTTCTAAACCTAGTCACCTATTAGCCATGCGACTAAGAATTAATGCAAAATTTGCAGATATAACTGCCATTAGGAAACAACAAGCTCTAGTAACAGAACCCAAAATAATAAACGATACATTCAAAGAATTCTACTCCGATTTATATAACTCAGAAACGACCTCTGATCAAGACAAATTAGACACATATCTTAATCAAATTACTCTCCCTAAACTTACGGATGAAGACGCTAAACAGTTAGAAGTACCGATCACATTAGAAGAACTCAAGAAGGCCATATCCGGAATGAAAAACGGCAAAGCTCCGGGAATTGACGGTATCCCATCAGAAATGTACATTTCTTGCTGGGACATATTTGGACCCTTATTACTAAATATGATCTTATACTCAGTCAAAGAGGGAAGCTTCATTGAACACCAAAATACCGCACTCATTTCAGTTCTTCACAAAAAAGACAAAGACCCCACTGAGTGCGGTAGTTACCGTCCTTTAAGCCTCCTCGGAACCGATGTCAAACTGTACTCTAAGATATTAGCCATCAGATTGCAAAAGCATATGACGTCTTTAGTTCATCCGGACCAAACAGGCTTCATAAAAGGTCGCCTGATCAATGATAACATAAGGCGAATACTGCACGTACTAGATACAGACAAAGAGGACATCACACCTAAGGCGATACTATCCCTGGATGCTATGAAAGCATTTGACAGGTTGGAATGGTCGTTTCTATGGGCAGTATTGGAAAGGATGGGGTTAGGAAAAGGTTTCATTGATATGATTAAAGTACTATACAAGGACCCATCGGCCAGGATTACAACAGGCACATTCATCTCCGATATCTTTCCGGTATCACGCTCAGCCAGACAAGGTTGCCCTCTTAGTCCCGGACTATTCGATCTATCATTAGAACCTTTAGCACAATTTATAAGACAATCCCAACACATAGAACCAATAGTAATCAAGGGCACACATCATAAAATTAGTTTATATGCGGACGACGTAATATTGTTCATGCAAAACCCCAACAACACATTGCCGATTATACTCAAGTTGATAGAGAACTTTGGTGATTTATCGGGATTTAAAATAAATTGGCCTAAGTCGGCTTTTCTTCCTCTTAACACCAGTGCAAAAAAAGAGACAACCCTCCCAGGTGCGATACCCATGGTCAAACATTTCAGATGCTTGGGTGTGGAAATATTTCCCACCATAAGACAAACGGTGAAGCACAATTACACAAAAATACAGAACAAAATCAAAGACGACCTGGACAGGTGGGCAAAACTTAAAAACTCAGTACAGGCAAGGGTATCAATAGTTAAGATGGATATATTACCAAGAATCAATTTCTTCAGCTCAATGCTTCCGTTACCTCCTCCAGAGGGCTACTGGAAAAGATTACAAACCTCCACATACAAATTTATTTGGAATAACAAACCACCTCGCATAAAAAGATCCACCGCACAGAGAAATAAAGCAGACGGTGGCATGGCAGTCCCAGATTTTTTACAATATTTTAATGCCTTCACATTAAGACCATTGAAGAAGATATGGTTTGACCCCGAGGCTTTGGTATCTTGGAGAAAATTAGAAGAAAACATAGTAGCCCCACAGAGATTGAAAGACATAGCATACACTAAACTTTCAATCAAGCATTGTGAGCGAGAATTTGGCCCAATAATTACCCATGCAATCAGGACATGGCGGGAAACACAAAGGAAATTTCCTAACCCTCAAGTATGGCATAATCACACTCCCATATTCAATAACAATGCTCTCTTAATGGGAAAACGACCTATAAGATTCCCTATATGGGAAGAGAGAGGCATACACTCATTAGGGGATATTTTTAATAACAAGGGCCTCTGTAGTTATGTCGAAATATGCATAAAGTTTAACCTCACCGAGTCCACATGGCTTTTTTACATACAGTTACGACTTTGTATGAGATCTCACGGTGTTCCATTACACATACCAATTGAACACCACAGATACCACAAATTTTTCTATGAAAGAGATACATTGGGAGGTTTTGTATCAGGTTTTTATTATCAATTACTAACGTCCTCGTACGAAACCCTTCAACTAGACAATGTCTGGAGGAGGGATATACCAGACCTGGAAAATGACTTTGATTGGCAAGGAGCCTGGGCAAATGTCCGACTTACATCAAGGAACCCGGATCATCAACAAATCAATCTGAACTATATTCACAGGACATACTTGACTCCTATAAGGCTGTGCAAAATGGGGCTTATACAAGACTCCAAATGCTCCCAATGTACAAATGGGGACGAAGGAACATTTATGCACATGTATTGGGACTGCCCACCAGTTAAGGCATTCTGGAAAGATGTGTCCCAACAATTATCAATACTCGTATTTTGGAATATACCTGTACACCCCGCGGTATTGCTATTGAATGATGTTTTTGAGTTTGCAGTGAATCCACAACTAAAAAGATTGGTTTTATCGGGTATCACAGTAGCTAAAAAACTGATCGCATCACGTTGGTTTCAACCGGAAAAAATGTGCCGGAAAGTGTGGTTTCTTACATATCTCGATGTGATATATCAAGAAATATCTACAGCAAGAATTCTGGGGCTCAATGAATCCAAAATGTCAATGTGGTTAGAAGTGGTGGAGAGAATAAAAGCTAGCCTATAATGGTGGTGTCTGGTTAGGAGTGAGGGATAATGGAGGTACTATCCAAGAGGGGGTCCGGGAGGGGGGGGTTTGAGCTGGAGCATATGTGTGTAGGGTTTTAGAAAATAGGTATTAGGGGTATATTATATACTAACATTTATATAATTGTAACTTCGCTGGATATACACTGTATACGGTTAAAATGTTATTATTGACTATTTTTGTTTTATCCTGTTTCTGTACTTGCATATATTTTAACCACCTTTACTGAAAGTTTCATTATACATTGTGTGTTGAGTACTGATTTTTAATAAGTTTTGTTTTGCAATAATAAAAAAAATTTAAAAGAAAAAAAAAAAAAAACGAAAGCACAAAAACGAACGCAACGAACGAACTAAAACGAAAACGATGAAACGAAAACGAAAACGAAAATGAACGAAAACGAAAACGAACGCAAAAAAAACGAACGCACAAAAAAAAACGAACCAACTAAAACGAAAACGAACGCAAAAAACACAGAGAGCATCTCTACATGATGTGACACTAGACCTGACTCCAGCACAGAGAGAGCATCTCTACATGATGTGACACTAGACCTGACTCCAGCAGCACAGAGAGCATCTCTACATGATGTGACACCAGACCTGACTCCAGCACACAGAGAGCATCTCTACATGATGTGACACTAGACCTGACTCCAGCAGCACAGAGAGCATCTCTACATGATGTGACACTAGACCTGACTCCAGCACACAGAGAGCATCTCTACATGATGTGTCACTAGACCTGACTCCAGCAGCACAGAGAGCATCTCTACATGATGTGACACTAGACCTGACTCCAGCACACAGAGAGCATCTCTACATGATGTGACACTAGACCTGACTCCAGCACACAGAGAGCATCTCTACATGATGTGACACTAGACCTGACTCCAGCAGCACAGAGAGCATCTCTACATGATGTGACACTAGACCTGACTCCAGCAGCACAGAGAGCATCTCTACATGATGTGACACTAGACCTGACTCCAGCACAGAGAGCATCTCTACATGATGTGTCACTAGACCTGACTCCAGCAGCACAGAGAGCATCTCTACATGATGTGACACTAGACCTGACTCCTGCAGCACAGAGAGCATCTCTACATGATGTGACACTAGACCTGACTCCAGCAGCACAGAGCATCTCGAAAACGAATGAAAAAAAAACGAATGCAAAAAAAAAACGAAAACGAACCCAGATAAAACGAAAACGCACGCAAAAAAACGAACTAACTAAAACTAAAATGAACTAAAACGAAAGCGAACGCAAAAAAACGAACGCAAAAAAACGAACGAACTAAAACGAAAACGAACGCAAAAAAACTAACGAACTAAAACGAAAACGAACGCAAAAAAACGAATGAACTAAAACGAAAACGAACGCAAAAAAAGAACGCAAAAAAAGAACGCAAAAAAAAGAACGAACTAAAACGAAAACGAACGTTCACAGAGAGCGTCTCTACATGATGTGACACTAGACCTGACTCCAGCACAGAGAGCATCTCTACATGATGTGACACTAGACCTGACTCCAGCACAGAGAGCATCTCTACATGATGTGACACTAGACCTGACTCCAGCAGCACAGAGAGAGCATCTCTACATGATGTGACACTAGACCTGACTCCAGCAGCACAGAGAGCATCTCTACCTGATGTGACACTAGACCTGACTCCAGCAGCACAGAGAGCATCTCTACATGATGTGACACTAGACCTGACTCCAGCAGCACAGAGAGCATCTCTACATGATGTGACACTAGACCTGACTCCAGCAGCACAGAGAGCATCTCTACATGATGTGACACTAGACCTGACTCCAGCAGCACAGAGAGCATCTCTACATGATGTGACACTAGACCTGACTCCAGCACACAGAGAGCATCTCTACATGATGTGACACTAGACCTGACTCCAGCACACAGAGAGCATCTCTACATGATGTGACACTAGACCTGACTCCAGCAGCACAGAGAGCATCTCTACATGATGTGACACTAGACCTGACTCCAGCACAGAGAGCATCTCTACATGATGTGTCACTAGACCTGACTCCAGCAGCACAGAGAGCATCTCTACATGATGTGACACTAGACCTGACTCCAGCACAGAGAGAGCATCTCTACATGATGTGACACTAGACCTGACTCCAGCAGCACAGAGAGCATCTCTACATGATGTGACACTAGACCTGACTCCAGCAGCACAGAGAGCATCTCTACATGATGTGACACTAGACCTGACTCCAGCACAGAGAGCATCTCTACATGATGTGATGGATTGATGCAGGTGGAGGTTAGGATGAGGATAGGATGAGACTAAATATTGATATTTGTATTAGTACTAGGGATGTCTGATATTATCGGCCTACCGATATTATCGGCCGATATCGGCATTTTATTTTTTTACATTTCTATAACCTTTATTTACCCAGGCAAGCAAGTAAGAACAAATTCTGATTTTATTTATTGTCAAAAGTATGCATAATGTTGTGTTAATTCCACAACAAGAGATATGTAATGTTAATTACCTGAAATTATTCCATATTTTGGGGGGGGAAACCCTGCATATATCGGTATTGGTTGATATCGGTTGATATCGGTATCGGAAATGAAGAGTTGGACAATATTGGTATATCGGTATCGGTAAAAAAGCCAATATCGAGCATCCCTAATTAGTATATATATTTTTTTATTCTTGTATATATATATTAGGGGTGTAAAGGTACACGTATCCGTACCAAACCGTTTCAGTGTGTACCGTACCGTACCGAACGGCTGTGTGTAGTGTACCGAACGAACACAACGGTATGTTAACCACTAACGACCGCCCACCGGGGCTGTTTTTTTCACAATCTAATATAATAATAATTATAAAAAAAAAAAAATTACAAGTCGATTATTAATTTCAATATAGAATATTCGTTGACAGCCCTACAAGTACAATTAGTTACGGCACGCTACATCACCCCTGAGTGGAACATGGAGAGCCAAACTTTTCCCCACTGTACCGAAAACCCGTACCGAACCTTGACTTCAAAACCGAGGTACGTACCGAACCGTGGTTTTTGTGTACCGTTACACCCCTAATATATATATATATATATATATATATATATATATATATATATATATATATATATATATATATATATATATATATATATATTTTTTTTTAACAACAAAAATGTATGTTTATTTTGCAGCAATTCTTTGTCGTTTGCGCCATCTTTAGTGTTACAGATTTCCCCCATTCAAAATGACCACAGTGATCCTTCTCATTTTACAGTCGGTGGTCTCTGGATGTGATGGAGTGCACTGCATATTGAGTGCACAGTGCAGAGTTGCAATTGCCACTGGATTTACATGAAATGGGGATGTTTTAACTAAAACATGCCACAAGACCTAGTATTTTAGTATAGTATAAAGTATAAAATATTTTTTTTTAAATCGATAAGTGATGCAACTTATCGATTTCACGCAGTTATCGATAATTATCTATAAATCGATAAGTGGTCTCAGCCTTAGATATTGGATACAGACCCACTGGGATCTTCTTGGCCATTCATGTCTTTTCTGTTCTACTAAAACTGAATCAAACCATAAACAAGGTGGCCTGTATGGATGTTAGATCCTAATGTTAAAAACTGTGATTTTATATGTCTGCTCATTTGACCCTTGCTATTATTTTACTTATTTTTTACTTTTATCTCTACGCCCCACTATCCGCTGGGTGCATACTATAACCGTTATCATGTTTTGTAACAGATTACAGAAGCCTATTAGAACGTGAGGTTCTGATATGATTTGATTAATATATCTGCATTATTTTATCCCACTTTATGCTTTGCTCTTGCTGCTTGTTTCACACTGATTTTATGTCTTATTTCTTACTGATGTAAAGCACTTTGAACTGCAATCCCCTGTATAAAAGGTGCTATACAAATACAGGTATCACTATTTTTCGTTTATTTTAAAACATTTGTATTTAATTGTTTTCCTCCCCTGGGTTGTTAACCCTTTAATCGCCGTTGACGCTGAAACACGTCATTCCCCGCCATGCTTATTCTGCCGATGACGCTGTACAGCGTCTTTGATATCAATATTTCAAAAATCTGTGATCGAAATCATATTTCTCCCCCGGAGACATTATATGTACTGGTGAACCCCTGTCAACTCTCTAACGGTTCAAGAGTGCCATCTGGTGGCCGATTGGCAGATCGCCCAGGGAAGAAACAGGGAAGTGGAAGTTGGTGCTCATTTCAATTTGGTCCGATCACTCGCTATAGGTCCCGGGACTCGAGCTCGACACAATGGATATCGATCCGTTGCCAATAACTCGATAAACAACATGATTTGGACGTATATACTATTATACAACCTGGAAATGGATCGGGTATTTCTATATCCCATAATAGAAAAAATTCTGTTCCACGCTCATCTCCCAACGGCGAGAGGAAGCTACGGTGAGTTTCAGCGTTATTTTGTAATGTCTTCTATACTAACTGCTCCAATGATCATATCACCCACACTAGATGAATGATATAACGTTGCCCACGGAATTATAAACGACCCCCCGCCCATCCGGTCATCATCAGATCATACGTAGTAACTTCTAGAAGTACGTCCATTTGAAATTTTTTATCTCGCGCTGATTGCTATCAAACTGTATACAATCATCAATATAATGCATTTAGGGCTATAAATCACGTTCTGGAGAAAGCTGCAGAAAACGATAAAAACATACTTATACTTTAGACCGTATTTTAGTATGAATATGTGAATGAAAAAGTATAACGTTGCTACACCCTGAACAATAGATATAGGACTTTGAATGGGCCATGGTAATGTCAATTTAGCAATACAATTTCAAAAGTTATAGCCCTGCAAAGAAGGGGAACTTCTCCATGTTAAATAGGGCTGGCGAGGGATGGTAAATTATGAATTTAACCCCGGCGATCAAAGGGTTAATGAGGCGTACTCGGTTTATACTGCTTATTTTGTTTATGCTGAATATTTTTAAAACAAATTTAATGGGGCGGTCAGGTGGCGTAACGGAGATTGCGTTCGTCACCAACCCCGGAGCGGCTGGATTCGCCTGTTCGAATCCAGCTCACAGCTCCGGGGTTGTCACCAGCTCGGCTGGCCGTTCACACTAATACAATTGGCAGTATTAGAGGGTGGGAGAAGCTGGCGGGGTGGGTCCGGGTCGTTGTAAACAGCGACTCCTACAGTTCGGTCGGGGCGCCTGCTAAGCGTGGATAGGATCTAAGTGGGATAGTGTGATCCTTCCACACGCTACGCCCTCTCAATGAGAATCCGCGCTGCCAGGTGAAAAGAAGCGGTTGATTGGCTAGACGTGTGTCGGAGGAAGCACGTGATAGCCTCCACTCTCCCAGACCGACTGTGGGGGGTAAGTGCGCAGCGACCAGGAAGGGGATTGGGAATTGGCATAACGACTAACATTGGGATGGGAGAAAATCGGAGGAAAAAGGAGGGGGAAAAAGATAAAAAAAAAAGAAGAAAAAAAAATTAATAAGCTGGAAGAGCTTGAGTGGCAAATGTCATTGACTATGTCAATCAAGTATATACTGTATGATCAATGCGTGATGTTCACTATGACACAAAATAAAATAAAGTAAAAAAAAAATTATGATTATTATGATTATTATGATTATTATGATTATGATTATTATTATTATTATTATTATTATTATTATTATTATTATTATTATTACAGACCTGGGATCTTCTTGGCCCAGGTGATCAGGTGGACCAGCTCCTTGTCCGCCAGGTGGGTGAGTGACATCATCACGCTGGCCTCCGTCAGCGGCCGCTTCACGTCCGTCATGAGGTAGATGACCGGCGGCTCCGCCCCCACGATGCGCTGGATCAGCTGCTCCGACGTGAGCGGGGGGGGGTGGAGCAGCTCCCCCAGCAGCAGCGGACCGGTCCCCCCCGCCGCTTCGGCCCCCTCCGCTCCTCCCGGGGGCGGCCCCCCCTCCTCCTCCGCACGATGCGGCGGACCGCGGGCTCCGCCCCCCGGCGCCGAGAGACGCCCCACCCGCCTCGTCTGGGGCAGCCGGTAGCTGGCGCGCTCCCTGCGCATGCCTGGAGGACCAGAGACCACGAGAAACACAGACCGTATGTCCCGATGAGTCTAGGTTTGGCACTTATTAACCCTTTCACTACTACCACACTACCGGAGGGTTAACCCTTTCACTGCCACACGACACAAAGGGGTAACCTTCTGTAGTGTGGTAGTGAAAGGGTTAACCTTCTGTAGTGTTGTAGTGAAAGGGTTAACCTGCTGTAGTGTGGTTGTGAAAGGGTTAACCTTCTGTAGTGTGGTAGTGAAAGGGTTAACCTTCTGTAGTGTGGTAGTGAAAGGGTTAACCTTCTGTAGTGTGGTAGCGAAAGGGTTAACCTTCTGTTGTGTGGTTGTGAAAGGTTAACCCTCTGTAATGTGGTAGTGAAAGGGTTAACCTGATGTAGTGTGGTTGTGAAAGGGTTAACCTTCTGTAGTGTGGTTGTGAAAGGGTTAACCTTCTGTAGTGTTGATTGATTGATTGATTGAAAACTTTATTAACAGATTGCAGAATGGGTACAATACAGTACAGCTCAATACACACAATTGTTAAGGGGATGCAGACCAGAGAAAGACTTTCGTCTTGTTTCCACCAGGGTCCCCCATTTTCAATTCATCAGGACATATATGACATACATGACATACAGATAGTCAGTACTGCTACATCTATACATTTATGACATACCAGATTTGCAAATACAGTACTGTTTGTGATACAGAAGGAGTCAAGAAAAGGGAGTATATACATTTGACGTAGAAACTGTACATTGGAGGAGGTTGGGTGGGGGGGGTTGGGTACACTGGGATATTGACAACCATACTGGGTAATTTACATTGGAGGTGGTTGGGGGGGGCACACTGTATAAGCAAGCAAAACTGTACATTGAGGGGGGGGAGACTCTGTACAAACAAACAAAATTGTACATTGGACTATTGACAAAACCATACTAGGTAAATGACTGTACATTGGAGGGGGTTGGGTTAGGATATTTACAGGGGCCAGTGTTGAATTGCAGTCTCCCGTAGGTGTCTCTTGAGAGAGGTTTTGAAAGTGGGTAGTGATCCACATTCCTTTACAGCTTTGGGTAGGGCGTTCCACATTGATGTGGCATAATTGCGAAACGTGTTTAGTCCCTTATTTGAGCCGAATCTGGGTTTAACATGATTTGTGGAGCTCCCTCTGGTGTTGTGATCGTGGTATTCACTGACCTTTGGGAAGTATTTTGCCATGTACATGGGTACCTTGGTCGTGTAGTGTATCTTGTAGACCTGGGCCCTCATGCATCAACGTGTTCTACGCACAGATCTGTGCTTACCCTGTGCGTACGATCATTTCTAAGCAAAGAGTGGGATTCATCAACTTCAACTTGAACTTGACTTTGTGCGTACATCTACGCACTTTTCAGACCTGGCGTACCTAGCGCCCAGTGGTAGAATATATTATTACAACAAGGAAATGAGCTTCTGTGCATAATAACACTGGCACGTTCTGTACGAACCGTAGTTCATTATAGTTCATTGTAAAATAGCAACAGTAGTGTAATTATGGTCAAAACCCTATAAATAGCATTTGGAATAATAGATCTTTCTCTCAGAATGAATGCAGCATGGTTTATATAGCGTTATCGGAATATACGGGGTGTAGGCTACTGACTGACTGCGCTCCGCGTAGCTTGATTGATTGATTGATTGAAAAGTTTATTAACAGATTGCAGAATGGGTACAGTACAGTACAGCTCAGTACATACAATTGTTAATTGGGGATGCAGACCAACTTTCGTCTTGTTTACATCAGGGTCCCCCATTTTCAATTCATCATAAATCATAAAGCTCAACTCGTTATTATTCTGCGCAGACCGCAGAAACACGGGAACGTTTTGATTATATTTAAAAGGCTTTACGTTAAACGAAACAAGTGGAACTTCGAAGCTGTAAGCAGAATACAAGTCATATTAATATAGTGTTCTTCCCCCTTTTTACTGTATAAGAAAGAATAGAAAACGCATTGCAATGACACTATAGTGGACAGACTATGTATATGATGGGATTCAAGTTCATGTATTGAAAGGCAGGCTATCATACATGCAGTGAGATTCATTGTTCTTGTGTATGCTCTCGTATTATATTGTTTATATAGGCTACCCAATACTGACATCAAAATAGATTGTAGTATGCCTCTAGAAATCATATGCAGCAGGTAGACAATTGACGGGAGATCCATCGCGATTTGGAATAAAATTGAGGAGAACTTTAATCCATGGGGTATTAATCAAACAACACGGGAAAAGGCAGTCATATTCCAGCGCGGTCTTTATTAGCCGACAACAAAATAGATGCATCTAAAAATCATATAGCCAATCGAACACAACTAATAAAGGCATTCATATTACAAGCACGGTTATAATGACACCCAACCAACGCCAAACAGTGGTCATTGGTCAACGAACGGTCTTTATTAGTATTTTGAGCTGTCCAGGCAGAATTGCAGCAATGGTCTTAGGGAGCCGTTGATATCTGACATCACCGTTTACAAATCCGCCTTTTATTTATCCCACAATACGCGATAGTGTCTTCTTGGTTCGACAGCAGTGAATTCTCCGTGGAGTTTCTCGGAGTCCCGCTCGGGTCGGTCCATTATTTCACATCCCATGGGGGGTGTTTCCTCATTTTCATGACCATATATGGATAATCATGCACGAGCATTGACGGTAGAACAAAGTGGTATTCATCAACACGGAGGACCATAGAGCCTGCGTACGCACGTGTGATGAATGCCGACTTCCCTGTGCGTACGCTAGTTCTACATTCCGTGCTTACGTGTGGAAGTAGGTCAAGTTCAAAGTCCACGTTGATGCATGAGGGCCCAGGCCCATTGCAAGTTGCTGTCATCTACTCTAAGCCATCCTAGGTTGTCAAAGTGGGCAGGGGTGAGGTGGGTTCTAGGAGTAAGGTCAAGCAGTAGTCTGACCAGTTTGTTTTGAGATGTTTGTAATTTTGTTTTTAGCGCCTTTGAGGTGCTTTGGTACCATGAGGTGCAAGCATAGTCGTAGTACCCCTGAATGAGTGCTCCTGCCAGAGTCTTCAGGGTATTCTTGTTTACCAGAGAGGAGATCCGGTACAAGAATCGAGTTCGTTGGTTGACTTTTTTTATTACATTGGATGCCATTTTGTCACAGGAGAGATTAGCCTCTAGGATGGAACCCAGGTAGGTAATTTCATCTTTCCTTGTGACAATATTGTCACCCACTGTAACTGAGAAGCCGTCGGTCTTGCTGAGTTTGTTATTTGAACCGAAGAGAATGGACTCTGTTTTGCCCATGTGTAATGATAGTTTGTTATCAGCGAGCCATATGCAGATTCTGCCTAGTTCCGAGCTGAGGGTTTTTTCAACCTGTAACTTGTTCTTGTCAGAGACCAGCAGGGCTGAGTCGTCCGCAAACAGGAACAAGTTGCAGTCACAAGCTGACGACATGTCATTTGCATAAATTAGGAACAGTAGCGGTCCTAGTATGCTTCCTTGTGGAACACCACAGCTCACTGTGAGGGGGGGGGATAGGGTACCGTTTACCTCCACCATCTGTTCCCTCCCCTCAAGGTAGGATTGCATCCAGCTCACTGATAGACTATCAAAACCAATTGCTTTTAGCTTGTCAATCAGAATGGAGTGATTGACCGTGTCAAAGGCCTTTTGTAGGTCCAGCATGACCATGCCGCAGTATTTGCCTGCGTCCACCTCTTGTTTGATGTGGTCATTCAAATAGAGAAGGCATGTGTCAGTGGAGTGGGATGTTCTGAAGCCAGATTGGAATTCGTAGATTAGATTTTTTTCCGCTAGGTACTTTTCGACCTGTTCGTAGACTATTTTTTCCATGACTTTCGAGATGGAGGTGAGAATAGAAACAGGGCGGTAGTTGCCTGGGTCTAATTTGCTGCCCTTTTTGTGCAGAGGGGTCACCCTCGCAATTTTGAAGTCCTTGGGGACGTGTCCCTGTTTTATGGAGAGGTTTATTATGTGTGTGATGATTGGGGTGATGGCGGCTGCTGAGTCTCTGAGGAATTTGGAGGGGATGTTGTCATGGCCAGTGGCCTTGTTAGGTTGGAGGGCGCTCAGTTTATTGAGTACCTCATCTGTTGTTACCATTTCCAGTTTGAAGTCGTCCTTGCGGACCCCTAGGTTTTTGTAGTAAGCTACTATGTGTTCTACCCCATAAAGCCCTGAGTGGGAGGGTAGTTTGTTTACCAGTGTTGTGGCTATGTTTGTGAAGAAAATGTTTAAGTAATTGGCTACATCCAGCTTGTCTGTGATGAGCGTGTTGTCCGTTTTTATGTTTATGTTTGAGAATCTGGTTTTAAGTTTTTTACTGCATCCTAGTTGATTATTGAGTAATTTCCAAAGTTCACGTGGTTTGTTTTTGTTTTCCTCAGTTTTGTCATTGATGAAATTCTTTTTTGCAGTTTTGATCATGGAGTTTACGTCGTTTCTTAGTCTGTTTCTTTCTAGTTTGAGTTCAGTCACGTGGGCTTGAAGTTCACTGCTCGTGCTTTTAGTAAGCTTTGACTGACTTTTACGAAACTCAGAGCATTTTTTGTCTCTGGTTTTCATAGCGGCCAGTATTTCGGAGTGCATCCACGGCTCAGCGCGATTTTTTACCCTGGTGGTTCTTAGGGGGGCCATGTCGTTTAGTATTGTTGAGAATTTGGTTTTGAAACCAAGCCATGTTTCTTCAACCAGTGTACCATTGAGTTCATCTGACCAGTCCAGGCTCTCCAGTTCAAGGTTAAAGGCCTCGCTAGAGTAGGTGTGGTAGTGAAAGGGTTAACCTTCTGTAGTGTGGTAGCGAAAGGGTTAACCTTCTGTAGTGTGGTTGTGAAAGGTTAACCTTCTGTAGTGTGGTAGTGAAAGGGTTAACCTGATGTAGTGTGGTTGTGAAAGGGTTAACCTTCTGTAGTGTGGTTGTGAAAGGGTTAACCTTCTGTAGTGTGGTAGTGAAAGGGTTAACCTGCTGTAGTGTGGTTGTGAAAGGGTTAACCTTCTGTAGTGTGGTTGTGAAAGGGTTAACCTTCTGTAGTGTGGTTGTGAAAGGGTTAAATTGACCATAATCATGTATTTAGTGTGAGGGGGGAATAATGATGATGAGTCTGTTCAAACTGCTGCGGTCAGGCAAGCGCTTCCTCCCCCAGGCCATCAGAACACTCAACAGTCGACACTGATCTCTCCAGACACAGGTAGCTGTGCCATGCTCCTCCTCCTGGACCTCTCTGCCGCGTTCGACACGGTCGACCACTCCACCCTGGTCGATCGTCTCGAACACAGGCTAGGTATTGGGGGGTCTGCCCTAAACTGGTTCGCATCCTACTTGAGCGGCCGCTCCTTTTCGGTCAGTTTGGGTGGACACTCCTCCCCCACAGCTAGTCCACTGTATGGGGTCCCCCAAAGTTCCATCCTGGCCCCCATACTCTTCTCCATCTACATGCTCCCCCTGGCCGAAATCATCCAGAAATACAACATTTCATATCACTTTTATGCCGATGACTCCCAAATCTACCGTCCCCTCAACCCCTCTGACACAGCTAACCTAGACTCTCTTAAAAACTGTCTTAGGGACATAAAAAGCTGGATGGCCCTCAACTTCCTACAGCTAAATGAAAATAAAACAGAGATCATTTTGTTTGGCCCCCCCTCTTCCACCAAAACACTCTCCAACAGCCTAGGACAACTCTCCACCCACCTCAAACCCCACGTCAAGAGCCTGGGTGTAATCGTTGACCCAGAGCTCAAATTCGACCGGCAGGTAAATGCCGTAGTCAAGTCATGCTTCTTCCAACTCCGCAACATCAGTAAAATAAAAACAATCCTTTCACCCGTCGACCTGGAAACAGTAGTCAATGCATTCATCACATCACACCTTGACTACTGCAATGCCCTCTACACCGGCATCAGTCAGGCAGCCATGTCCCGCCTCAAAATGGTCCAGCACTCTGCAGCTAGGTTCCTTATTGGCACCAGAAAGAGAGAGCACATCACACCAGTCCTAGCCTCCCTACACTGGCTCCCAGTCCCACTTAGAATAGATTTCAAAATCCTCCTCCTCACCTTCAAGGCACTATCGGGTGCAGCACCCCTATACATCACCGAGCTCATCACCTCCTACGCAGCACTCAGGTCACTAAAATCCTCCAACCAGGCTCGGCTGGTCCCCCCCCCCCCCCACACCAGACAAAAAAGAGAGGTGATCGCTCCTTCAAGGCCGTAGCCCCCAAACTATGGAACCAGCTTCCCCTGGAGATTCGATCTGCCCCTACGCTGGAGACATTTAAGGCCCGTTTAAAAACCCACTTTTATTCCCTAGCCTTCGATTAATCCTGATTCTCCCACACCCTAACCCACACACTCCCATGCAATTTTATCCTGCCCCCTCCCTCTTGTATCTCTTCTTGTGCTCCTCTGTCCCTGGTGTGCTATACTGTACTTTGTGCTCCCCTATCCGTTTGTCCTATTTTTTTAATGTACTGTCCTGTCCTGTTGTGCCTTTTTGTATTTGTGTATTTTATAGGACATTGATTTTATGCTTTGACTGTACTGTACAGCACTTTGGTTGGCTCTCGAGCTTTTAAATGTGCTCTATAAATAAATTACTTGACTTGACTTGACACAAGCACACACACACACTCACACACACACTACACACCCTCACTTACACACTCTCACACACCCTACATACATAATACACACATACACACACACACACACACTACACTTCCTCACTTACACTCTCTCACACACCCTACACACACACACACATAACACTTTATTTTTAAATTTTTTTTACTCTACACTTATCCTAGGCAACTTGATTTGATTCGTTTTATTATTCTAATTCGTGCCCTGTTCTGTCTAAATGTTTAAATGTTTAAATGTTGAGCGATTTGCAGTGTCAAATTTCCCACGGGATAATACAAGTATTTCTATTCTATTCTATTCTATTCTACTCACACACCCGCATACATAATAATACACTACAAAAAGGTAACTTAAAAAATGTATACATTTTTGCAATATTCTGAATCCACTGTATATTTGCATAGTATTACTTCTTACTTCTTACGCTCAGTACTGTATTTTATTCGTATGACTTTTTTTATCATGTCTATTTTTTATTTTATTATTTGTATTTTTGCACAATCTAGGCGGGCATGGCCACCTACAGTTCACTACATGTCTTATGTATGTATGTGACAAATATGTCTAGGTTTATTTTGTCAGGAGGCTTCCGGCTTACTAAGTGGGTGAGCAACAGCCGAGCCGTGCTGTCCGCTATCCCGGCGGAGGAAAGGGCCGACCCTCTGAGGGAGTTAGATCTGGATCTGGACCGGCTCCCGGTCGAGCGAGCTTTGGGAGTCCGGTGGTGTACGGAGACTGTGACAACTTCAAGTTCAAGATTGTCCTACAAGAAAGACCACCCACCCGAAGAGGCATCCTCTCTATAGTTGGCTCAATCTACGATCCGCTGGGCCTCCTGGCTCCAGTGGTCTTGACTGCGAAGAGGATCCTCCATGAGCTCTGCAGATTAAAGCTAGGATGGGATGACGACATCCCCGAGCACCTCGCTCTACAATGGTCCAGCTGGATGGAGGACCTTCGTCTATTGGAGGATTGCCTCGGAGTGCCTCGGAGTTTCAAGCCCAGGGGCTTCGGCGAAGCAACACGCAACCAGCTGCATCACTTCGCAGATGCTAGCCAAGAAGGTTACGGAACGGTGAGCTATCTGCTACAGAAGCGGGATGACAGCCGGCTTCATGTTTCCTTCGTCATGGCAAAGGCGAGAGTGGCACCGCTCAAGCCCCTCACTATCCCGCGCATGGAACTAGCAGCCGCTACCTTGGCAGCGCGCATGGACAGGACCTTGAGATCCGAGCTGGAGCTCCCCCTACACAAATCTATGTTCTGTCCACTGCACCTTCGCAGCGAATCGAGTGGATTGATTGATTGATTAAAACTTTATTAACAGATTGCAGAATGGGTACAATACAGTACAGCTCAATACACACAATTGTTAAGGGGATGCAGACCAGAGAAAGACTTTCGTCTTGTTTACATCAGGGTCCCCCATTTTCAATTCATCAGGACATATATGACATACATGACATACAGATAGTCAGTACTGCTACATCTATACATTTATGACATACCAGATTTGCAAATACAGTACTGTTTGTGATACAGAAGGAGTCAAGAAAAGGGAGTATATACATTTGACGTAGAAACTGTACATTGGAGGAGGTTGGGTGGGGGGGGGTTGGGTACATTGGGATATTGACAACCATACTGGGTAATTTACATTGGAGGTGGGGGGGGGGGGGGGGCACACTGTATAAACAAGTAAAACTGTACATTGAGGGGGGGGGGAACAAACAAAATTGTACATTGGACTATTGACAAAACCATACTAGGTAAATGACTGTACATTGGAGGGGGTTGGGTTAGGATATTTACAGGGGCCAGTGTTGAATTGCAGTCTCCCGTAGGTGTCCCTTGAGAGAGGTTTTGAAAGTGGGTAGTGATCCACATTCCTTTACAGCTTTGGGTAGGGCGTTCCACATTGATGTGGCATAATTGCGAAACGTGTTTAGTCCCTTATTTGAGCCGAATCTGGGTTTAACATGATTTGTGGAGCTCCCTCTGGTGTTGTGATCGTGGTATTCACTGACCTTTGGGAAGTATTTTGACATGTACATGGGTACCTTGGTCGTGTAGTGTATCTTGTAGACCAGGCCCATTGCAAGTTGCTGTACTCTGTCGTCTACTCTAAGCCATCCTAGGTTGTCAAAGTGGGCAGGGGTGAGGTGGGTTCTAGGAGTAAGGTCAAGCAGTAGTCTGGCCAGTTTGTTTTGAGATGTTTGTAATTTTGTTTTTAGCGCCTTTGAGGTGCTTTGGTACCATGAGGTGCAAGCATAGTCGTAGTACCCCTGAATGAGTGCTCCTGCCAGAGTCTTCAGGGTATTCTTGTTTACCAGAGAGGAGATCCGGTACAAGAATCGAGTTCGTTGGTTGACTTTTTTTATTACATTGGATGCCATTTTGTCACAGGAGAGATTAGCCTCTAGGATGGAACCCAGGTAGGTAATTTCATCTTTCCTTGTGACAATATTGTCACCCACTGTAACTGAGAAGCCGTCGGTCTTGCTGAGTTTGTTATTTGAACCGAAGAGAATGGACTCTGTTTTGCCCATGTGTAATTTGTTATCAGCGAGCCATATGCAGATTCTGCCTAGTTCCGAGCTGAGGGTTTTTTCAACCTGTAACTTGTTCTTGTCAGAGACCAGCAGGGCTGAGTCGTCCGCAAACAGGAACAAGTTGCAGTCACAAGCTGACGACATGTCATTTGCATAAATTAGGAACAGTAGCGGTCCTAGTATGCTTCCTTGTGGAACACCACAGCTCACTGTGAGGGGGGGGATAGGGTACCGTTTACCTCCACCATCTGTTCCCTCCCCTCAAGGTAGGATTGCATCCAGCTCACTGATAGACTATCAAAACCAATTGCTTTTAGCTTGTCAATCAGAATGGAGTGATTGACCGTGTCAAAGGCCTTTTGTAGGTCCAGCATGACCATGCCGCAGTATTTGCCTGCGTCCACCTCTTGTTTGATGTGGTCATTCAAATAGAGAAGGCATGTGTCAGTGGAGTGGGATGTTCTGAAGCCAGATTGGAATTCGTAGATTCGATTTTTTTCCGCTAGGTACTTTTCGACCTGTTCGTAGACTATTTTTTCCATGACTTTCGAGATGGAGGTGAGAATAGAAACAGGGCGGTAGTTGCCTGGGTCTAATTTGCTGCCCTTTTTGTGCAGAGGGGTCACCCTCGCAATTTTGAAGTCCTTGGGGACGTGTCCCTGTTTTATGGAGAGGTTTATTATGTGTGTGATGATTGGGATGATGGCGGCTGCTGAGTCTCTGAGGAATTTGGAGGGGATGTTGTGACGAGACCATCTTGAAGCTGTCAGAAGTAGGACAGTGGCGGTATGTAAATACTGAAACCAATCCTGCTGAGAACGCGTCGAGAGGACTCAATGTGGAATCATTCCTGCGCAAGTTTTTAGTAGTTAGTAATTGTTTCTAGATTAGAAGGACAATTAGGGGCCGGTGTAAGAGCCAAAGCTATATGTGTTTAGGTTATTGTATTATATGAATGTTTAATATTGATGGGATTTAGAGAGAGTCATTGAACTCGTATTTGTCATAATAGAGCATTAGTAGCTATCAACCCTCCCTAGACCGACCAGTGGGGGGCACATGCGAGCAACGACCAGGAAGGGGAGGGGGAAATTGGCATGACGACTAAATTGGGATGGGAGAAAAACACAGACAAACAGGAGGTGAAAAAGTGGATTAAAAAAAAATAAAGTTAGATTAGGTTTATTCTGAGTTATCAAAGTAAAAATGGGTTTATTTTGAGTTATGAAAGTTAAAATAGGTTTATTTTGAGTTATGAAAGTTAGAATACGGTAGGTTTCTTTTTTGTTACGAAAGTTAAATTCGGTTTATTTTGAGTTATCATCATTTATTTATTCGTACATGGAATTACCACAGTCCAAAAGTACATATTCATATAATTCACCAAATACCATGGCCGAAAGGAACAGGAAGAAGAAAAAATCGTATATATACCTGCCCCTACACACACAACACACCGATAGACATATTGTGTAAAACCAAACAGAATATACCCATTTTGCAAAAAAAATTAAACATCAACACAACCAAATTAAATCAACATAAATAAACCCATTTAGTCTATCTATCAGCCAAACTACATATTTAGGTTCATTCATTTACACACACACACACACACACACACACACACACACACACACACACACACACACACACACACACACACACACACACACACACACACACACACACACACACACACACACACACACACACACACACACACACACACACACACACACACACACACACACACACACACACACACACACACACACACACACACACACACACACACACTTATATAATGTATTATACTTCTATATACTATCTAATTTCTATTTTATTATAATATAACTAAATCATACTATTTATTCTACACCATATTGGTACAGTATTATACAATATTTTAATATATTATTATTCTATGTTACGCTGCTATATACTATATTACTATACTCATACTGGCCTACACTACAACTCTATGCTACGTCATCCTGACACGCTAAACTTCAATATTATACTAAACTGTGCTATACTGTCTATGTATCTTTTCTTTGCATAACCTTTTGAAGTGAAATATATTAGTGGAACTCTTTTCATCATTCTGCAAAGAGTTCCATAGTTTGATACCTATAACTGAGGTGCACCTTTGTTTTAAGGTTGTTTGTGCAAATTGGTGTTTAAAATTTAATTTCCTTCTGCTGTCATCTGGACAGGGAACGAACAACGTCTGTATATTTGCTGGTAATACTCTGCATTTTGCTCTAAACAAAACTAATAAAGTCTGTATTTCAGCTAACTCTTTAAGTTTCAATAGTCTGGATTTAATAAATAATTCGTTGGTATGTTCTCTTGAATCTACATTGTGAACTATTCTTACTGCTCTCTTCTGTAATATAAATAATGGCTTTATGTTGCTTTCATACGTGTTACCCCACACTTCCACACAGTAACTCAAATATGGTAGGATGAGTGAACAATATAATATTTGCATAGAATTATAATCAAGCACATTCTTTGCCTTGTTCAAAACAAAAACACTCTTGGCTACCTTATTTTTTATGTACATTATATGTGGCTTCCATGTCAATTTCTCATCCAACATAACACCCAACATTTTTAACTCAGATACTCTTTCAATATTAACTCCGTCAATACATAATGCCACATTGTCCTCCTTCTTTCGATTAGTAAATATCATAAATTTCGTTTTTTCCAAATTTAGGGATAGCTTATTGTTATCAAACCATATCTTAAGTTTACACATTTCATTTACAATGTCATCTGCTAATTTTTTAAGGTATTTTCCTGAACTGAAGAAATTTGTCTCGTCAGCAAATAAAACAAATTGCAATATGTTTGACACTTCACATATATCATTAATATATAAAATAAAAAGTTTGGGCCCCAGGACCGAACCTTGAGGGACACCACATTCAATATTCATACATTCAGATGTGTAACCAGAGAGTTGTACATGTTGTTGTCTATTTTCAAGATAGCTACTTAACCAGTTCATCGCCACCCCTCTCACACTGTATGTTTGTAATTTAGAAATTAAAATGTGATGATCTTTCGTATCAAATGCTTTTTTTAAGTCAATAAACACCCCTATTATGTAATTCCTCTCATCTACTGCTGTGGTTATTTCTTCATATATATTCATTAAGGCTAAGGCTGTTGATCGATTTGCCCTGAATCCATACTGACTCTCACTCAGCAGGTTATTCTTTTCAATAAAACTATCTAATTTATGAGCAAACACTTTTTCAAGAATCTTGGAAAATTGTGAAAGCAAAGACACTGGTCTGTACTAATCGTGGTCTTGGTGTTTTTTTTTTCCTTGCTTGGGAGAAGGTGACAAGCCGAGATGTGCTGGCTCTCTAAGGGAATGTTCTTACTTCTCATGTATTGAACCACTTGCTGCTCTACTGTATACAGTTCCTCAGGTGGTGCATCCTCACCTTGTCGGTCACCGGCTGTTGCTCTGGCATAGCTGCGATGTTTGATTTCCAGCCCAGTGATGATAAGGTCATCATCAGCACGAGAGTACTGCTCCAAGTCGTCAATCCTTTGTTCCATCAGTTCGATCGTCTGGTCCCTTTGGTTGATTGTGGTTTTCAACTCACGAACCTCCTGTTGTTTTTGTTTTACCACTTTGCTGATCTCCTCAGACATAAAATGTAGTGATTTTTTTAATTCTTCAAATTCCTCTGCCAGTTTTTTGGTCGTCATAGTCATCTTTGCTCCAGCCGGTCACAAGTAGACAAAGAAAAAAGGCTTAATGAGATGCTACTATGTTTCAAACCACCATGTGCTGCTCCCAGGCCTTTAACAATGTCCTTGTTCAAAATACACCAACTTGCAAACGATTCTCGAACGTTTGTGGAGATGTCATAATAGGGTTTCTAGACATAAAACAGTCCGGAACGTTTGGGGTGATGTCATAGTAGAACTTTCTAGAACGTACAACATTCTAGAACCACAGGATGACGTCATGATAGAAAGTTATGGAACCTTTGTGATGTCACCGTATGATGAAAAGAAGTGGCTGGCTGACTCCGCATGTATCGGAGGGGACATGTGATAGTATCTATCAACCCTCCCTAGACCGACCAGTGGGGGGAACATGCGAGCAACGACCAGGAAGGGGAGGGGGGAATTGGCATGACGACTAAATTGGGATGGGAGAAAAACACAGACAAACAGGAGGTGAAAAAGTGGATTAAAAAAAAAGATAGTTAGATTAGGTTTATTCTGAGTTATCATGGTAAAAATGGGTTTATTTTGAGTTATGAAAGTTAAAATAGGTTTATTTTGAGTTATGAAAGTTAGAATACGGTAGGTTTCTTTTTTGTTACGAAAGTTAGATTCGGTTTATTTTGAGTTATGAAAGTTCAAATTGGTTATTTTGAGTCACGAAAGTTAAAAATAGGTTTATTTCGAGTTATGAAAGTTAGATTAGGTTCGTTTACCTCTTGTTTATAGTGCTATTCCTTGTGTCAAGAATTAAAAACGACTAGAGAACGTTCCTATAGTTCTTCCTCTGAGTGACGGGGGCCTCCCCATTTGTTTGCGTTTGGACGGCAGGTTGGGCCTTTAACACAGAATCAAGTCCAGTTCCTTCCTGAAGCGAGGCTGGACTAGAAGGGGACTGGTGTAACTAAAGACTCCTACCACACTTGGTCATGCCCACTTGGTAACACTTGTGCAGGCGGCAGGACTGGTAACTAAAGACTCCTACTACACTTGGTCATGCCCACTTGGTAACACTTGCGCAGGCGGCAGGACTGGTAACTAAAGACTCCTACCACACTTGGTCATGCCCACTTGGTAACACTTGTGCAGGCGGCAGGACTGGTAACTAAAGACTCCTACCACACTTGGTCATGCCCACTTGGTAACACTTGTGCAGGCGGCAGGACTGGCAACTCTTGCGCCGGTTCTTGTCGATGGTGCATTGGTTGGTCGCCGGGCAGATGTAGTCGTTGTGTCCTGATTGGTGGAGAGAAAAGATACCACACGTCACAGAGAAGGTTAACCCTTTCACTACCACACTACAGCAGGTTAACCCTTTCACTACCACACTACAGCAGGTTAACCCTTTCACTACCACACTACAGCAGGTTAACCCTTTCACTACCACACTACAGAAGGTTAACCCTTTCACTACCACACTACAGCAGGTTCTGTTTCACACCTAGCTCACGCTCAGCGTTCATTGCATATATCTCGCTTCAGCATATATACACTGAATAATTTCACAAATGTACCTTTAAATGCCAGCATTCATCTGGCCACACCCCCATCCGCTTACCTATATAAGCAGGGGTGGTGCCACACACTCATCTCCTTCTCAAATTTCATCACAAGCAACGTGTTGCTCATATGCCCACTTGACGTGGAGAAAAATATTGTTTACAAGGAGAGGAAGAACAAGGAGATACGTTGACATCATATCTTTATTTTCTCTCTCACTATTTTCGAGAAAATGCGGCAATGTTGTCTTCGTCACTGGAGTGTCTGGAAGATGGTGATCATTCTAAAAACCCTCCACCGGTTTTCGTATTGGGAGCACGCCGCTGCATGCTTCTCAACTGCAGTTCCTTGCTGTGTTGTTGGGGTGAAACCTTTCAGGCCACAGCTGAACTGTAAGACGCGCCGCTGTTGTGAGGAGCGGTGGGTTTCAGGTTGGGTGAGTACTGTCGCTGGCAGGCTTCACTTGTCTGTTAGTGCTATGGGGGCTACTTGACAATGTTTATGAAAACCGGCCCCAGGCTAGGGTCCTTTGTTCAGCCACCTAGGCGACAGAAGACCTTGGTCTGAAGACCATTGTAGTTTTAACTAGTGGGCCGCGACCATTAACACTGGTGATCCCTGTGTTTTCTGGACGAGTGGGTATCTCCCTGTCACCGTGTAGCCCCTTCTTTCATATCCAAATGAGAGTATTCCTTCACGAGGAGATATGTGCATGGATGTTCGATAGCGGAAGATCCATGTTCAAGTCAGCTACACAGGCCAGTTTGGTATTGTGCTGATTCCGTCGGGTGTTGGTAAAATCACTGTTGTAAAGCTGTGTTGACATCTTGTTTCTCTTTTCTCTTAAAAAGTGAGGAGGGTTTCAGAACGACGGCCTGTCTGGGTGAGTGTTATATCATTGTGTACAAATTCAGGTGATAGCTGCTTAGCTTACGGTTAGCCAGTCCTACTGTTAGCCAGTCAGCTGTTAGCTGCGGCGCTAGCTGTTGTGATCACTAGGAAACGTTAGCTTGCTGCTATTGGACAGGGCCAGCGCGAGGTAGCTTCGGTTACTCGCGCGCCGCCGTGAGCTCCCCTCTGGTCGCGTGCGCCGTTCGCTCGGCGTCTCGCGAGCAGGGGTAATAGCGACCGACGGTTGGAGCGGCCGTTAGCTTAATGCTACTCTGTTGAACGTGCTTTGATTATAACATGTTTTACACTCTTGACTACGACGGCATCTTTGACAGGGGATGTTCGTCGACCCTGCCCTGAGCCAGGACGGCAAGGTTTGCGTCAACAAAGGGACCGTTGCGACGGGTAGAGCGGCGACGCTGCCCGGATCGAACAACACAGGACGGCTGTGTTTCTACGGTGTCTTGTGACTGCACTTCGCTGATCTACGTTCCGGGTAGGACAAGGTTTGACCAGACCTTATAACACGTCTTCTGGTTTTACTTTTCTAAATGTTTTGTGAATAACGATGTTTTCCCAAAACGTGTGTTGCTGCAATGCATTTAGAATACGACGCGAGTTATGTGTGAACTGTCTTTGTCACTGGCAGTTAGCTTCTCCGTGCAAATCGGGTTGTTACAGATGTGAAAATGATCTGTTTGTTGTGTGAGAAACATCATGTGTGTTTATATGTACCGTGTACTCACAACTAAGGTAACTAACCTATGAAGCTATGCTTAGTGACAAGTGAGTAAAAGAATGTTCTTTTCTCAGCCTGTGATGACAATGAACAGTGTGTTCACATATTAACAGGTTTTCCTGTTTTAACTGGCCGTATTAAGGGTAAAATAAGAGGATTGTGTTTCCCCCCGGTTCCCTGGGGACTTTTTCATCCTCCTATCAGACATGTTGTTGCACTATATTGTGTCTTTTGTGTGGTAGGGATGCGATGTAACCCTTAGCTTGATTGCTGAGGTTGTGCTAAAACAGCTGGAGAAACTTTATTTTTCTAAAAGAAAAGATTGTTTGGTCGCTGTCGTGTGTGCTTAGCAAGGCCTGTGGCCGATACTAATCGAGAATTATGTATTCTCTCATTATGAAAAACGGCGTTCCTCTGTAGAGTGTTTTTGCCATTTTTTGTAGGTGATGATGGGTTGTGTGTGTCATGTGACCTACGACTGGGTTGGACTGGCCACAGAAGCACATGTGTATGTTGGACCGGGGCTCTTAGAGCCCTCTCTATTCTGTGTTTTTTCCTTAGTAAAAATCAGATGGCAGGTTAGCTCATGCGCTGTGTGGAGCTGTCAAACGCTTCATAGAGCTGACTATGACTGTGTCATATTCTCTTTTTGTCATTACATCGTATCATGGGTGTGGGGTCATAAAGGGGTGAACTGGTAACCTTTCCTCTCCCCCTTGTTTCTGTCGGTCAGGGGTACACCCCCTGTCCTTCAAGGTTCCCGTCACGTTGCGGTTCGGCACGTTATGGGGGGGGGGGGGGGGGGGGAGTTTCCTGGTACCACGGCCTGGAATATTGGGCGTGTGCACCGCAGAAATTCCCCCGCCATAGAGTACGTCACCGTGCGCGTCTCTGTTGGTAGGGCTTCCGTGTGCTGTTCAGGTCCATGTGATGGATCTGTTTCAGGGGGGTGGTCAGGGCTCCTCCTCACCAAGCGCCTATTCAGGCCTTCTGTGAGTTCGGACTCCTCCTTCCATGTGAGGGAGCCTCCATCAGAGTACAGAGCCTTCCTCCTCAGATTGTCAAAGTGAGTGGACCCTCTAGAAGGTGTCCTATTCTATTGTATATGTATTCGATTCAATTTGATTATTGAGTGTGTATGGGTTCAGTGCCTCTTCCCCGGAGAGCCCTAAAACCAATTTTTTACATGGCTCAAGGTGCAATATATTCTTTTCAATCTGTACAGCTCGCGTGGGAAGTCTCTCTGGGGATCCCTGTCTCCTTCCTATGGGAGGGTGGTGGGATGTAAAAATGTGAAAAAAATTTACCCCCGGCTGTGTAGACTGGGATACATACTGTTGATGCTTCCTTCTTTTCTATTCAAAAAGTGTTGGAGTTAGGAAGTGTCACACCCCTCTTGTCGTTCCCCTGGGCGCCTTGGGGATTCAATGACAGGTCTAAATAGCCTGTTCATTGATGGGGGTGTGTCCCGACGCACGTATAGTGCTAGCTCGCTGTAAACAGGCGACTGACTGGCACGCCTTGGTTGCTTGTGGTTAAAACGGCGTTTTTATAAAGCAACTGAGATGGGGGTTTTTCCTCTTCCGACGACCACATCCCACGACCTGGGTTGGTTATCGACGGATTCTCGTTCATGTCTGGGGGATGATGACGGAATGGATCTGAACATATGTAGAAGGGTCTCACGCCCTTGGGGTGGGCCACCAGGCGCGGTTCGCCCGAACGTCTGGGTGGCGCCTTCTTTTCATGTTAAGATCGACACGCATATCTGCCCTTTCTCCTGGAGTAGGCATGTCGGCGTGGTTAGGGCACGGGACTGGTTCTGGTCACGCTGGTCCGGATCGGTTGAACCCGTTGTCCGCCGGGGATGCAGATCTGCTGTTCTGGTACCCTGAGGGACTTGGGCTTTTTTCAGGGGGAAAAATGCCAGGTCGGTCCGGGTGTCACAGGGTTAAGCGCTATGGAGACCCTGGTTGGGTACGTTTTTACTCAGCACTGTCGTAATGGCTTACGGCCAATGCCGACCTGTACACGCTCGATCTCGTCGGATCTCGGCCGCTACACAGGTTGGTCCTGGTTAGTACTTGGTTGGGAGACCGCCTGGGAATACCAAGTACGGTGTGCTTAGGGGCTGGTTCTCCATTCTTTTTCGCTCCTCTCTCACGCATGGCGAAGAGGGGCCTGTTGGGGTGGTCTTTGACCTCCTCTGGTGACCCTGTGCTTCCCGTATCGCCAGGCCCGGTCCGAGGTAATGTTTCGTCGACCCGTAGGCCTGGGTTAACCCTTTTTTGAAAACTGGAACACTTGTACTGCGGTATAGCCGGTGTGTACCCGCAGGTGTGTTTTGGAGTTTTTTCTTGAGGGGTTATAGGAACAACCACCGCATTGGGTAACGCCAAGGTGGTTGATTCCCTGGTGTGTTGGAGCAGTGTCAACTCTCGGGTTCACCGGTTGAGGGTGCCCCTGCACGTTCATGACGTCTGCCAATCGTGTCAGCCTTCTCTGCCTCAACCCCTCTGGGTGGGGGTTTTTAAATGGAGGCTTGGTCATGCAACACCGCCAGCTTCCGCTCCTTCCGCCGGGGCGGCTGTGTTCAGCTGTCCCCTCTGGCGCCTGTCTCGTCCGCAGTCTCCAGGCTCGGGTTAATAGCCTGTTGCCTGGTTTTTCCCCGGTGCGCTGCCTGCTTCCGTTGGTTAACCTTTTTTGTGTGCTTACGGCCATGCTGACTGCCTGTTGCAGGGTCAGTGTGCCAGGCGGTGTACTATTGGGGGGACAGGGCCCGCTCGGCTGAGGGGTTTTTGTCCGAATACGCTGGCGATGTGGGGGGCGGGGCACTACGTGCCCACCTGGTGGGGTCTTGATGCTGGCATCATGGACTTCTCCGGGCCCCCATTCCAGGGAGTCCAGTCCTTTTGGTGGGTCTGGGTCTTCCTTCGCGCTCCGCTGCTACGGCCTTGCCACGGGGTTGGGTTTGCCCTTGACCCCGTGATTCTGGGGGCAGTAACGAGGTTGTTTCCCTCCGTTCGTTCCCGGGTGGCATGCGGGTTGTGCGTGTGTGTAGTCGTGGGGTCAAGCCACGGTCTGCTCACCCTGTGCGTTGAGTTGCTTGAGTGCCTCTTCGCACGGTCGGGTCCGTCGCCCTCCCGTGAAGCCACCAATAGGGGGGGTGCCCTCCATTAGGGTGGGTCGGGGGGGCTCGGCCCTCCCTGGTCTGATGGTTGTGGGGGGCCTCAGCAGGGTACATTTGTCGAGCTTCTAGCTCCCGCTCAGCTCCTATTATGCAATGAACGCTGAGCGTGAGCTAGGTGTGAAACAGAACGTTAGGTTATGACTATAACCAAGTTCTGTTAACACTTAGTGAACGCTCAGCGTTTAGACGACGCTGCAGGCCCTTGATTTTTCATTCATTCATTGTGATGAAATTTGTTGGGAAGGAGATGAGTGTGTGGCACCACCCCTGCTTATATAGGTAAGCGGATGGGGGTGTGGCCAGATGAATGCTGGCATTTAAAGGTACATTTGTGAAATTATTCAGTGTATATATGCTGAAGCGAGATATATGCAATGAACGCTGAGCGTTCACTAAGTGTTAACAGAACTTGGTTATAGTCATAACCTAACGTTAACCCTTTCACTACCACACTACAGAAAGTTAATAATTATTATTAGTGAATAATATTAATAATCAAATAAAATACAAAATAATAATATCTGCAATCGCTGTACGCGCATGCATCCATACGTGCTGCATGCATTCACACACACACACACACACTGTAACCTACAGTTGACCGTGCAACATATTTGCGCGTGACACTCGCGCATGCATCTTATCAATGATACATATTTTATACATAACGATACATATTTTATCTATAACATAACTGTATTCAAATAGTGACAAAGGGGAAAAAAAGAAAAAAGGATATATATAAAAAAAATATACATAAATAAATGTGTATACGTTTTGTACATAAAACTATGAAACTTTTGTAACCTTTGCTAAATGAATTATGTTTCTTTTTTGTATTTTTTTGTGTGTAAATAATGTAATGTAAAAAGGGTAGGCAATTATAAGCCTCTGCTTCAGCCTACACCTTTTCGGTAATTCCATTGTTTCCGTATTTTTTTTATGTTCTACTACTATGCTTTGTAAAAGAAGACCGAAAATAAAATCATTCATTCATTCATCTTATCAATGCTACATCTCATCCATACGGCGATGGTGTTCCTCAGTGTTGAATGGAGCGGTGTGTGGATGTGACCTCCTCCTGACCTTGGATGCTCCTCTTGAAGAAGGCCTTGCAGCCCTCACACGACCAGACGCCGTAGTGGTAGCCCGAGGCGTAGTCCTGACACACGGCGCAGAAGTGGAGGTCCGCCTTCCCGCCCGACAACACCATGCCCTCCTGGGGGCTCTCCTGCAGGGACGGCCTCCGCACGGCCTTACTGCCAGACAGGGACCACACGTGTGTTTCTTACATGCCTTCACTTCACACCATGGGAGTTATTTGTTTATTATATACATATTGAGTTTGTTGTTAACAACCAAGATCTCAGTGAGGTATAGATGGTCCAATCTTTGGAATGCAGCTGATCCTATGCTGAGGAAATCTCCATCTCTGCTTATTTTTTAAAGTAAACTACAAAAGAAATGCTCATATCCAAAAGTAGTAGATAGATAAATAGGTCATACATGTAGGTATGCATTTGGTTATGTGGGTGGGTAGGGGTTTGTAGGCAGGTGGGTGGGGTTATGTATTATTATGTACGCAGTATGTATGTTTGTGTTAACACATATCTTTTGAATGTATTACTGGTATTTTTTTAATAATATGTATATTTTTTGTATGTTTTGATTTTACAAAACAGGGGAAGTTCTCGATAAGCCTCTAGGCTTCGAACTTCTCCTTCACAATATGGCGATTATTATGTATTTTTTTGTTTTGACTTTTGTTTAACTCTGTGTTAATATACAAATACAAATTACGCAACAGAAAAAGAAGGTCATTAAGGAAAGAACTTGTTGTGATTATTGTATAGTATAGTTAGTATTAGCAAGTATATAGCATAGGGACATAGAGTAAAACTGTATATTGTATAGTAGTGCACATAGGACCCAGTGCCTTTAATTCGTAGCTCAACATTGTATTGCTTTTATCTCAGCATTTATTACTATTTTATCATGTCTATTTTATGTCTACTTTATGGCCAACCGCATTTCACTGTATGCCCTGGTATGTATGTGATCAATAAACCTCTTGAATCTTGATCGAGCATGGTAGTTCTAACCAGGGTTTGATTCCCAATACTGAAAAATGTCATTCCATTGTAAGGCTTTGAGTGAACACATCAAAAAGCCTGCTTTTGTGGAACGACAGTAGATGTTTTGCTGTTTGAAATCACATCTAAACAAGTAAACATGTCATTCCCCACCAGTGATATGGAGTCCTTGGGTTAGTTAGTGAAGCAAGGTGAAGCAATAATAAATGTGCATCACTGCTGGGTCCCCCCCCCCCCCCCCCCCCCCACCCCGTTTATTTTAGGCCTATTCTTTATTGTCCAATTGTTGTGTTATGTGATCTGAAATAAATGCAATGCTATTTACACACAATAATCATTTATAATTGTATAATCTATTTTCTTCACGCCACGTGTTCAAAGGTCTCCACTCACACAGTTCGGAGAACGTGAGTCCAGAGCGAAAGTGAAAGTGAAAGTGAAAGCGGAAAGGTGTGGATGTGGACGTGGCGAGACCAGGGCTTCAGCCACAGAGACTCTCTGGACCAGTGAGAGGATCTTCAGTTCAGTTCAGTCAGTCATTTATTTTTTCGGGTTTTGGATAAATAACAATGGTCATTTCATAAATCGAATAAAGGGCAGGGAGAAGCATAGGCTTGTCGGGCCTACCCCTGAAGATAATTATTTTTTTACATTACATACATACATAGTACAAGCATATAGTACACCTACATGTTACAGGAAATTATCGGTATCGTGTTTAAACGACACAGAAAAATATAATTTACATTTATTTAACCTTTATTTACCCAGGCAAGCAAGTAAGAACAAATTCTTATCTTATTTATTGTCAAAAGTATGCATAATGTTGTGTTAATTCCATGACAAGAGATATGTATGTTAATTACCTGAAAATTATTCCGTTGTTTGGGGGGGAAACCCCGCATATATCGGTATCGGTTGATATCGGTATCGGAAATTAAGAGTTGGAACAATATCGGTATATCGGATATCGGTAAGAAAAAGCCTAATATCGAACATCCCTACTGAAAACTCTTTTCCACGTTTCGAGGCACGTTCAGACATCAGACCCAGCCCGGTCCACGCGGACGCTTTTTGAAAGAAACGTTTCTCTGCAATCGGGACCACGGGAGAGATCCTGTCAGCCTGCCGCATCAGCGACCCACGGAGAGATCCCTGCCAGACCTGCCATCAGGACCACGGAGATGATCCCTGCAGCCTGCCATCAGGACCACGGAGAGATCCCTGCAGCCTGCCATCAGGACCCTGGAGAGATCCCTGCAGCCTGCCATCAGGACCATGGAGAGATCCCTGCAGCCTGCCATCAGAGACCACGGAGAGATCCTGCTAGCCGGCCATCAGGACCACGGAGAGATCCCTGCAGCCTGCCATCAGTTCATTGGTGTGTGTTTTTACATGTAAAAACTGCCCTTCCAGACCGTAGAAGAGCCATCATTCAAGCCACGTAAAGAGGTACATGGTCTAGGATTCATTTCATGACGGTTACTGCGACCGTTTGACCGGCTTCACTGAGGAAAAGTACCACGGCGTGCATAGCTCTACTGACAACCCGGAGTGGGTTCTGGACAATGAGGGCTCATCATCTCTCGGATAATGACCCTCCTGCCTGATGAGCAGCGGCCTGATGGACATCCATCTCTCCTGAGTGCTCCCTGGGGGCCTGGCGAGGACGAGGCGAGACTAATGGGACCTTCACGAGGAGTCCAAGGGCCCTCGTCCTTGAACTTGTCCTTGTTGAAAGCAGAATGCACGTGTCTTGCCCCAGACGGCCTCGTAGGGCTGTCCCCGACTAAGGATTTGGATAGTCGACTTTGATTGGCCGACAGTTGACTGGTAGTCGACTACCCCCCTGAATGCAAATTTTATTTAAATGTTTTTTAAACATTCAATATGTTTTTCTCTCTAATCAATCCATTTGGGCTGTGGGGGTGCTTACTGTCTGAAGGAGTCGACTGAAGGCTTCTTGTCCTCTGAAAAGCATGCAATTGGTCCACTGATGGATACATCTTGATATTTGTCTAGTCTAGTGTGTTCATTAGATGGCTGGAATCCTCTTTGAGTGCCTTCAGTGTTTTCTTAGGCAGTTAGCCACGCTTCTAGGCCTCTTTGCTTTTGGAAAGAATGATAAAAAAATAAGAAATAAAAATTCATATTATAATATTTCTTTTTTGTGCATTCGACGTAAGAGGAGGCAGCTCGTCCGTGAGTGAGTGGGTTCAGCTGGAGAGCCTCTCTCGGGGCGTCGTTTTCACTGGACTGGTTACCAGTGGTGGAGAAAGAAACGTAAGTATTTGTACTCAAGTACAATTCTGTGGTACTTGTACTTTACTTGTTTTCAATTCAACACTGTACTTTTACTCCACTACATTTCAATGGGAATATTGTACTTTTTACATTTATCTAAAGTAGAGATGTTCGATATTGGCTTTTTTACAGATATCCGATATACCGATATTGTCCAACTCTTAATTTCCGATACCGATATCAACCGATACCGATATATGCAGGGTCCCCCCCCCCCCCCCCCCCCCAAAACTGAATAATTTCAGGTAATTAACATTTACATATCTCTTGTCGTGGAATTAACACAACATTATGCATACTTTTGACAATAAATAAAATAAGAATTTGTTCTTACTTGCTTGCCTGGGTAAATAAAGGTTAAATAAATGGAAAACCGATACCGATAATTTCCGTTATTACATTTGAATGCCAATATCGGTAGGCCGATAATATCGGACATCCCTAATCTAAAGCCACCCGTTACTAGTGACTTTGAAGAAAAAGATTTTGCATAGAAAACATGGCAAGAATGTATGAAGAGTATGTAGTTTCAAATATGAAGCCTGCCAACTTCAAGAGGACGTAATCAGAGCAGCATAACTGGACCATATACCACTTTAACACAACATTTAATCAGAGCAGCATAACTGGACCATATACCACTTTAACACAACATTTAATCAGAGCAGCATAACTGGACCACATGCCACTTTAACATAACCTTTAATCAGAGCAGCATAACTGGACCATATACCACTTTAACATAACCTTTAATCAGAGCAGCATAACTGGACTATATACCACTTTAACACAACATTTAATCAGAGCATCATAACTGGACCATATACCACTTTAACACAACCTTTAATCAGAGCAGCATAACTGGACCACATACCACTTTAACACAACCTTTAATCAGAGCAGCATAACTGGACCACATACCACTTTAACATAACCTTTAATCAGAGCAGCATAACTGGACCACATGCCACTTTAACACAACCTTTAATCAGAGCAGCATAACTAGACCATATACCACTTTAACACAACCTTTAATCAGAGCAGCATAACTGGACCATATACCACTTTAACACAACATTTAATCAGAGCAGCATAACTGGACCATATACCACTTTAACACAACATTTAATCAGAGCAGCATAACTGGACCATATACCACTTTAACACAACCTTTAATCAGAGCAGCATAACTGGACCATATACCACTTTAACACAACATTTAATCAGAGCAGCATAACTGGACCATATACCACTTTAACACAACATTTAATCAGAGCAGCATAACGACTACATACCACTTTAACACAACATTTAATCAGAGCAGCATAACTAGACCATATACCACTTTAATACAACATTTTATCAGAGCAGCATAACTGGACCATATACCACTTTAACACAACATTTAATCAGAGCAGCATAACTGGACCATATACCACTTTAACACAACATTTAATCAGAGCATCATAACTGGACCATATACCACTTTAACACAACCTTTAATCAGAGCAGCATAACTGGACCATATACCACTTTAACACAACATTTAATCAGAGCAGCATAACTAGACCATATACTACTTTAATACAACATTTTATCAGAGCAGTATAACTGGACTATATACCACTTTAACACAACATTTAATCAGAGCAGCATAACTGGACCATATACCACTTTAACACAACATTTAATCAGAGCAGCATAACGACTACATACCACTTTAACACACCATTTAATCAGAGCAGCATAACTAGACCATATACCACTTTAATACAACATTTTATCAGAGCAGCATAACTGGACCATATACCACTTTAACACAACATTTAATCAGAGCAGCATAACTGGACCATATACCACTTTAACACAACATTTAATCAGAGCATCATAACTGGACCATATACCACTTTAACACAACATTTAATCAGAGCAGCATAACTGGACCACATGCCACTTTAATATATATATAACAATAGATATGAGTGTATCTCTAGTTATATGAGTCAGGGCGGAGCTTCACATCTGAACATGCCGCACCTACCCAACTGTGTTATACAATGGCCTGTGTGAATACTCATGTGATTGGCTGAGAGGTGGCCATTGTTTCTGCAAAGCGGGTGGTTGATATAAATCAATGAGCAAATCAAGATTTATATGGTCTGTATTATGACTTTGGTTACATTCACTGCCTAATAAATTACTTATAACTTCAAGATCCAGATGTTTTAATTCAGTCACACATTGCTTATTGTGGAATGTTAATGTCATACGTTTTTCACATTCAGATTTGATATATCCGCCAGGATATATATTATGCAATATGCAATATATTGCATAATATTGCCTAATAATACCCTAAATATTGCCTCATATTCCCAAATATCTTTCACATCGGGCAAGTATTTATTTGGAATTAATTTCCATCATTGTCCATTGAAATCCACAAAGTTCCGTAGAAAATGACGTTACACCTTTTAAACACAAGAGGGCGATAGTGAACGCAAGAGGGCCGACAGCCGACTACACACACTGGCATAGAACTACACAGGACAGCCAACAGCCTCCGGGCCATCAGCTGCCGGTCAGGACCGCAAGGGAACAACGGCTTCAGTTTTGACCAGCTGGTTCCATTTGGATCAATGTGTCCTTGGCATACATTCAAAATGTGTGACTTCTTTCATGTGAGACACACAGCACGTTCCTCATGTTCTGTTGTTGGCATTTTAACTTTGAAATTTAGGAAATATTCCTCACCAGATACGCACAGCAATTGATTGATCTTTTGGAAAGATTCCTCTCTGGATTTGCACGCCAAGGTAAGATGCGTGTGGCTTGTTATTCAGTCAAACAGACATCACAGCATGGTAACATATCTCTGGGTGTATTGTTTGTTAAAAAGGTGTAATGCGACTATTGCGGTTTTAGATGAATAGTTAGAGAGCTCTATATTAATGATTAGAGAACTCTAGATGAATGATTAGAGAGCTCTAGATGAATGATTAGAGAGCTCTATATTAATGATTAGAGAACTCTAGATGAATGATTAGAGAGCTCTAGATGAATGGTTAGAGAGCTCTATATTAATGATTAGAGAGCTCTAGATGAATGGTTAGAGAGCTCTATATTAACTTCTTGAGGCCGAGCGGTCCGGTACCTGTACAAGATTGATATCACGCCATAAATCCATCTCTACAGAATGTAGAGAATGTTGCGTTTTGTTTCTCCAAATGTAGCCAAGAGTAAAGACCCTAACCCTGTCGAAACAGCAGTCAACGTGTATATTTTCAGCACTACGTTTGTTTACCAATGATTTTAAGTGCTATTAGTGAAATGAGTTTATAGAAATCTCAGCTCATCGAGTCGAAAAAAGGCGCTTATTGATGCGAGCATTTGAAAGAGAAGATTTGGCCTGATCCATAGATAATAATAATAATAATAATAATAATAATAATAATAATAATAATAATAATAATAATAATAATAATAATAATAATAATAATAATAATAATAATAATAATAATAATAATAATAATAATAATAATAATAATAATAATAATAATAATAATAATAATAATAACAATAATAACAATAATAACAATAATAACAATAATAATATTAATAATTAGGGATGTCCGATATTATCGGCCTACCGATATTATCGGCCGATATTGGCATTACAATGTGATATCGGAAAATATCGGTATCGGTTTTCAAAATTAAAAATTAAAAATAAATCTTTTATTTTATTTTATTTTTTTACATTTCTATAACCTTTATTTACCCAGGCAAGCAAGTAAGAACAAATTCTGATTTTATTTATTGTCAAAAGTATGCATAATGTTATGTTAATTCCACAACAAGACATAATATGTTACGCTTGTGCTTCTTTGGCATGGTGAACCCAGATGGCAGAGTAGATAGTGATGATACAGGAGACGAACGTGACGATGATAACAGTTTACTTAGACAGGAACAATACAGAACTCACAAACAAAGGTAACATTCAACAATGATCGCGCCCAGCAGGGCAGGACAGACAACACTATATACACAGACTAATTGACAAGACACTGATAGCCACAGAGGGTAATTTACAAACAAGACACAGGTGTGGTAGACAGAAACAATAGAACACAGAGTACACTGGGAAAACAATAACAAATAAACAACCAGACTAAAACATATTTACAAACCACAGACAGGGGAACACAAGACTAACAAAGTGGAGACAACAGACAATAAACGTAATAAACATAACTGACAATAAATAATAATGAGTTGGTGTGTGAGCTGATGCCAGATCTGCATCAGCCCACCGGTTGGCAATGTTGACTGAGGGTTATTGATGGGAGGTTGTGAATGTGAATGTCTGGGTCCTGGTCCCATAGGACCAGGACCGGAGGAAGTGTTACACATATGTAATGTTAATTACCTGAAATTATTCCGTTTTTTGGGGGGGGAAACCCTGCATATATCGGTTGATATCGGTATCGGAAATTAAGAGTTGGACAATATCGGTATATCGGTATCGGTAAAAAAGCCAATATCGAGCATCCCTAATAATAATAATTCATTTTATTTGTAAAGCGCTTCTCAGGAACCCGAAGTCGCTGACATTAGGCGGGAAAACAGAGAAAACAAAGAAACAAAATGAACATAAGACCACGGGGGGAAACAGGGAAAACAGCATGAGATACAGAGAAACATAAAGCCACAGTAACAAAGATCACAACAAGTTGGAGGGGGGGGGGGGTTATAGGTGGGGAAGGTTGAAGGCTATAGGGCGAACAGGTGGGTTTTGAGTCTGGATTTGAAGGTGGAGAGTGAGGGGGGAGTCTCTGATGGTCTGAGGGAGGGAGTTCCAGAGCCGGGGTGCAGTGCGTGAGAAGGCCCCGATCACCAACGTTTTTGAGCTTGGATGACGGGACAGTGAGGGAGGCAGTGGAGGAGGACCGGGGGGAACGGGTGGGGCGGTAAGGAGGAAGGAGATCAGTCAGGTAGAGGGGGGGGGGGTCCAGGCTGTGGAGGGCTTTGAAGGTGAGGAGTAGTGTTTTGAAGTTGATGCGTTCCTTGATCGGGAGCCAGTGGAGAGAGTGGAGGACAGGAGTGATGTGTTCACGGGACCGGGTGCTCCATCTGCAGTTTAGGGAGGGATGGCTATAATAAGGTAATTTATAGGCCTGGTATTCTATAATAATATTTCAAATTGCATGTGTCCGGATGGCAGAATTCAGTACTGTATCTACAAAACCTTCTGTTTAATCATCTTCCCTTAATTAATTTGCTTAGATCATGTTTGGACACATGATCTCAAGAAGGTGCCGAACGAGCTCAGTTTGTCATGTCTGGTCATTTTTAGCATGGTGTTATTATTCACTGTCAAAGTAACAGACACAATATTTCTGACACTGGGAATACATTCCATGAGATCCATAGATGTCCCTAGATACCAAGAACATGCAAATGGACCTTGTAGAAGTGGAGCAATCTTCCATTTACTTAGGTATGTATTTTTATTAGACGGATTTTCAGAAAATAGGGCTAGGAAGGACAGCCAGGCGCAGTGGTGAGTCATATCTGAGTGCTGTTATTATAGCTTCTCAGCGTTCTTTCAATGTGTAAATGATAGGCTTACTGACAGCGGGTTGTCCCCCACTATAGCCTGCCCTTCCAGCGTCAGTGAAGGGCAGTTGTTATATGCTATATAAATATATGTGTGTGTGTGTGTGTGTGTGTGTGTGTGTGTGTGTGTGTGTGTTTTGCTTTATTGTATCGCTTGCACTGTTCGCCCACACACAACCGGGGTTTTTGCTACACTGCAACCGCGGTCTTTGAAAACCGGAGTCCAGGGTGAAGTTTTGCGTGCATCCCCGGTTGCAGTGGTTGCGTGTGGGCATAGAAACCGAGGTTATTTCCAGTGTTTACAGCAGAGCTGTCTCAAGTAGCGTTATATGAAAATGATTGTAACAAACTTTTGTTCGAAACGTATCGTCTGTGTTGAAGAGTGTTGTGATCGACTGATGTCTGTTGTCGCATTCCTGACCTGACCAGAGTAAACCTGTAGCTGCGGCTAAACTAAGCTCACGTGTTGTCAAGTTATTGTTATAAGAAACCCAGTCCAAACTACAACAATCTGCACCCCCCCTTAACAATTGTTTGTATTGAGCCGTATTGTATTGTACCCATTCTGCAATCTGTTAAATAAAGTGTTCATCCATTTCTACTAGCGTTAACGTTAATAGCCTCGATGCTAACTATATACATGGAGAATGCCATTCACATTAGCATGTAGCTAACAACACCGGAGATCTTTTTGTGAGACTAAACTATCCGCTCTTGGTGGTAAATTGTGTTGATGTTGGTTTTGTTTCATCAACAAATGAGAGGCAGAACACACAGTGAATATATCCGTTTTTGTTTATTGCACTTTTATTGCACTTTGTTTTCTTGCTGAAAAATAAATGCTATGTTGGCTAAATGGCTGTGAGCAAGGAGGGATGTTTGTGTCAGGTCAGTTTCCGGTATTAACCCTAAACCCTTCTGGTTGGTTGAAATTGCCTTCATGTTTGAACTACATCGCCACCTACTGCTTTGGCATTGTACTACATGTATATGACGTCACTCGGTGCAGAGTTTAAACCAGTCGTGTGGACTTGAAAGGGTAGTGAAAGGGTTAACCTTCTGTATTGTCGCAGTGAAAGGGGTAAACCTTTGGTAGTGTGGCAGTGAAAGGGTTAAAGCTAGTTTTTTTCCTCGTTTTTGTCAGACCATTTTTACAATGTGGAGTTGGATATATCCTGATTGGATAAAGTGGAGACAGGATATATATATATATATATATATATATATATATCAGTGATGGCTGTCAGAATGTAAAGCTATTTAACACTTGTTTAAATAAATAAATGCCACTTGCATCACTTTTAACATTTTTAACATACAGTACCTTTCTGTATCATCGAGTCCTAAGACAGAGGTTGATTAGTATCCAATCATGCCATTGCATTTCCTTTTAACATTCTTCCAAAATTCCACAATTCCCAGAAAGCATATGATCCCATGTTATTTACACATGTTGTAGCAAGAGCTTAAAATGTTTCTTACTACAAAAGCTCTTGTATCATGGGATGTACGCTGGTTCTCTCTATCAATTGTAAATCAGATGATAATAATAAAATAAATAAAACAGAAAGACCTCCTTTATTTTAACCTGAATTTTATTGAACAGAAAATACCACTTACTGCACCGTTAGTATACATATATATTGAGAATGTGTTGGTATGTATGCTACAAAGGTGGAATGATGATAAATCCCCTAATGTTTCACTTTGCTTTGAAAAATTCCTGAATCTAATTCCACTTGAAAGGTCATCATATTATAACCAAAAACAGAGTGGAGTAATACCTACATACCTGGCAACCCGTTTGGCTAGCGTGGAGGGGGGGCTACAGGTTGGGCTTCGGAAGTGTATGTATCAATAATGAATTGTGATTGATCTTGTATTGTGTGACTCAAGATTGCTGCACTGCTTCCTGTGAGTGAGTGAGTGAGTGAGTGAGTGAGTGAGTGAGTGAGTGAGTGAGTGAGTGAGTGAGTGAGTGAGTGAGTGAGTGAGTGAGTGAGTGAGTGAGTGAGTGAGTGAGTGAGTGAGTGAGTGAGTGAGTGAGTGAGTGAGTGAGTGAGGTGTGTGTGTGTGTGTGTGTGTGTGTGTGTGTGTGTGTGTATCTTTAGATAATAAAGTACTCAACCTCCACTGTCTTTAACTATGAGTGAACACAACACTCTAACTTACCATCTTTAGATAATAAAGTACTCAACCTCCACTGTCTTTACCTATGAGTGAACACAATACTCTAACTTACCATCTTTAGATAATAAAGTACTCAACCTCCACTGTCTTTAACTATGAATGAACACAACACTCTAACTTACCATCTTTAGATAATAAAGTACTCAGCCTCTACTGTCTTTAACTATGAGTGATCACAACACTCTAACTTACCATCTTTAGATAATAAAGTACTCAACCTCTACTGTCTTTAACTATGAATGAACACAACACTCTAACTTACCATCTTTAGATAATAAAGTCCTCAACCTCTACTGTCTTTAACTATGAGTGAACACAACACTCTAACTTACCATCTTTAATAAAGTACTCAGCCTCTACTGTCTTTAACTATGAGTGAACACAACACTCTAACTTACCATCTTTAGATAATAAAGTACTCAACCTCCACTGTCTTTAACTATGAATGAACACAACACTAACTTACCATCTTTAGATAATAAAGTACTCAACCTCTACTGTCTTTAACTATGAATGAACACAACACTCTAACTTACCATCTTTAGATAATAAAGTACTCAACCTCCACTGTCTTTAACTATGAGTGAACACAACACTAGCTTACCATCTTTAGATAATAAAGTACTCAATCCTAACCCAATCCCCTCCAATGTACAGTAAATGACCAAGTATGGTTGTCAATATTCCAATGTACAGTTTTGCTTATACAGTTGTACAGTGTTCCTCCCCCCCCACCCCTCCTGCCCCCCCCCCCCAACCGAACCACCTCCAATGTACAGCCCCCCCCCCCCCACACCCCACCTACCCAACCTCCCCCAATGTACAGTTTTTACGTCAAATGTATATACTCTTTTCTGGACTCTTTTTGTATCACAAACAGTACTGTCTTTGCAAATCTGGTATGTCATAAATGTATAGATGTAGCAGTACTGTCTATCTGTATGTCGTGTATGTCATATATGTCCTGATGAATTGAAAATGGGGGACCCTGATGTAAACAAGACGAAAGTCTTTCTCTGGTCTGCATCCCCTTAACAAGTGTGTGTATTGAGCTGTACTGTATTGTACCCATTCTGCAATCTGTTAATAAAGTTTTCAATCAATCAATCAATCAAAACCTCTACTGTCTTTAACTGTGAATGAACACAATACTCTAACTTGCCCTCTTTAGATAATAATGTACTCAACCTCCAGTGTATTTAACTATGAGTGAACACAATACTCTAACTTGCCCTCTTTAGATAATAAAGTACTCAACCTCCAGTGTATTTAACTATGAGTGAACACAATACTCTAACTTGCCCTCTTTAGATAATAAAGTACTCAACCTCCAGTGTATTTAACTATGAATGAACACAATACTCTAACTTGCCATCTTTAGATAATACAGTTTGAAAAAAATGTTCCTCTGAATACCTGAAACAGATGTACACAGTATACTTCTGCATCTGAAGAGGCATCTACATGATTCAATTGAACGGAGGAACATTTTCAGTGAAGTGGCTACAAGTGTTTCATTGACTGTCTTGCTACCGTTAGTGTTGTAGCTCGCTAAAATGTCGTAACCAGGGCAACGTGTTAGGAAACAACACAGAGGACCGGTCCATTTTTAAGCTAAGCATCATGTTTTAATTCTTTGATACAATGACAAGGCATTGCCATTTGATTGGTAAAGATACAAAGAATTCTGTGGGGAGGGGGGTAGGTATCCCAGCTCAATGGGGAAGTATTTATGTTAGCGGGCTTTGTGGAAAATAAATAAATTACTTTGTGACTCGCAGGCCCTGTCCACAGTGATCCGCTCTGTCTGTCTTTAATCAAGGTTCAATGAGGAGTGTCTGTTTGTTGTTAGGTTAGGTTTGAATTTAAAAACAAACCAACGGATGGTAATATCTTCCATCTGTTGTAGCTCCATTAGGCCCCTTGGGCTCGACAGCAGGACCAAAACAAATGTAAGATACATTTACATTGATATTTACATTGAGTCATTGAGTCATTGAGTTGACTCTTTTATCCAAAGAAACGTACAGGGCCCCGTTCCCCGTACCTGGCTAACTGAGTTAGCCGGATAATTTCCAGTATAGCTTGACTTAAGCCGGACCTTTCTGTTCCCCGAAGTCGGATTTTCTAAATCACCATGGTAACAGATCAGAAAGTTTGAACCTGGTCCGGAGCAGGGTTAAGTTCAGTTAGCTGGATGAACCATGGCCACGCCCCCGCAAAGAAATGCCAGCTCGCTTCCTGAAATATTTCTCACAGTCTAGATCCCATTATACCATTCTGAATTATGTTTCTGTGCTTCGTTTTCCTAGAGGGGGCTTTTGAAATGTATAATAATAGAACTAAATGCTGATAATAAATCATATTCAGCCTATAGATTTACTTTGTCCTAAATAAAATAATGCACGTCATATACGGCGCTCGGAGTGCGATACACGCTGCATGTGGTTATTTTAATAACGGCGCATTGCAAATCTGAATCCCGCAGGGATATTTTTAATGAATGAAACTAACCTATCGGCCGTTTGGCTCTGATTAGTTTCATATATTCTCCGCTGTAGATTTGCTTAACGGAGCGCCCGGATTGTGTTTCATTCAAGCATAAAATTGAAGTGTCTATGCGTGGATTGTGGTTTTTGTGGATTATGAATTACGAGGACTCTGAGGATAGTTGAATTGTATCATCACCAGTGTTGGGACTAACGCGTTACAAAGTAACGCGTTACAGAAACGAAGTTACTTTTTGCCGCAACTAGTACTCTAACGCATTACTTTTGAAATTCAGTAACGCTACTTACGTTACTGAATGGTTCGTCACTGCGTTATTTGCGTTATATACAGCGTAGATTGATAGCGAGCGGTAGTGATTATTATTATTATTATTATTATCCTCATATCCTGTCTGCCTGGCTGCGGGGAACGCTATGCTGGGGGCGTGTTTTGTTTACTATTCCTGAGATTCCTGACTGATAATGGCAGCGCCCAGGCAGAGCACTCGCGTATTTCTCTTTTGTCGAGCGAAAAGAAAATAACGTTTTAGTTATGTCATTTGTGTTTTGGCTCAAAGATACTGGAGTCTAACGTTAACTACGAGGACTGTCACTCATCCAAATCCACTCGCCACCCGCGTAGAATGATACGAGGCGACACACAGCAAATGGGACGGAACACTTTTTTCAACTACTTGGAGAGAGAATATACAGTACAACATGGAAATGAAACAAAGAAAATGTTTAAGGGGCTGCTGGACTAATTTTACATCTCGACAGACACTGGTGAGTGCAGTGATGTGAATGTAAATGAATGGAAACTCAAGTTCATCAACGCATTTTGACTACAAATCTGACAGGGAATCTCATCAATACTAATCAAACAATATAAATATAGTCCTTTCATGCACAATTGATATCCTAACTATTCTAACGTTGCAATGCACGATTGATATCTTAAACAACGTTGCAAGACTGTTATAATGAAACGCTCCGGCGACAGATATCAAGGCTTTTCCTCAAGCACTTATTTTCAACCTAGAACCTAGACGTGCATGCGCTCAACCTAAACGTGCATGCGCGCAACCTCCCCGAGCAATTAGGCACGTGCATTTCTTATTACGTCGGGACATTTGTGTTTGTGATTTGTGTTTGTATCTAGACGGTGACCACATTGCTTAGCAGAGTTCAGTGATGTGAATGGAAACTGTCAAGTTGATCAACCGATTTTGAGTATCTGTATCTGGCTGCATGGGAGCAATTTTTTTCATCTTCAAGTAACTAAATAGTTACTTTTCACAGTAACGCATTACTTTTGGGTGTAAGTAACTAGTAACGTAACGGAGTTACTTTTGAAATGAGTAACTAGTAAAGTAACTGAGTTACTATTTTTCAGTAACTAGCACAACACTGATCATCACTCACACGTTATTGTGATATTGTAACTGGGATTAAAATGTCTGATGAGATGCGCTGTTTGACGGATTTGAGAAATTGAATGAGCCGTTGACGTCACATTAATGCATTTGAGAATAAAGAGATAAAACTTCTAAACACGGGTCTCTTGTCCATTGATGGATACACAATGAATATATCCCGTCTGGCACAGTGGTGCAACGGCTAGTGCTCACGCCTGTCAAGCAGGTGACCTGAGTTCGAGACCCCGTGTTTCCAATATAACTTTTTTGGAATATAATATTAATGATTATACGCAAAAGTAGCCTAGTTTTAAGTTAAAATATTATAAATCTACATGCATTGAGGATGTCATTCTTTATATAGCTCTCAACGTGCACCAAATTGAATTATTCCTACATTGCAAAAAGAACAAAAGGACTAGAAGAAGGGGGATTCGAACGCGGGTCGTCCGCGTGAAAGACAAAACGACCAACCGTCACACCACAGTGCAGATAAGTAAAACATCCACCATACATCAATCAATGGATAAGAGAGCCGTATCCTTATTCTGAAACAGTTGAACTAATTATTTTCGCTAGCAAGATCTCATTTGATTATTCAATACATAAACCTACTGCCAGCAGGCACATTTAAAGAAATATAATCTGATTGATTGGGGTAATGAGGGACTTAAAATTAGCCTATAGATTATGCATTTAACTTGTCGGCGAGGCTATTGAGCCGCCTGCAATCTGTTAATAAAGTTTTAAATCAATCAATCAATCAATGCCGTTAGAAAATCAGGATTTCTGCTATCGACACCTGCTGTCTTTTCAACTGAAGCGGCCGCGCGCACTGATCCTGAGTATCAAGTCTGATTCGAGTTAACAAGACTGAATCAGCGTTCGAGGAACAGGAAAATCCCGGCTTCAAACATCGGGTTAATTGAATCTGGATAATGGGACTCTTGGTCGACTTAGTTGAACCAGGTACGGGGTCAGCAGGAAGGGTACAACTCTGGCAGCTAAGGGTCAGTAAGATTGTTCGTCAAACTGTGTCGAACTTGAGTGCATATTAGAACAATAAGCTATATGAAAACAAAACAAATGTAGTTTATATGAAAACAAAACAAATGTAGTCTATATGAAAACAAAACAAATGTAGTCTATATGAAAACAAAACAAATGTAGTCTATATGAAAACAAAACAAATGTAGTCTATATGAAAACAAAACAAATGTAGTCTATATGAAAACAAAACAAATGTAGTCCATGTGAAAACAAAACAAATTTAGTCCATGTGAAAACAAAACAAATGTAGTCCATGTGAAAACAAAACAAATTTAGTCCATGTGAAAACAAAACAAATGTAGTCCATGTGAAAACAAAACAAATTTAGTCTATATGAAAACAAAACAAAGGCTAGAGAGAGCAATATATAAAAAAAAAAAATGCTGGAGAGAGGGTAAAAATCTGAGAGAAGTGGACCTCGGTTATGCTATGAGGGAAGCCTGCTCCACTGGTTTTTAATTGTTCTTACAACACCCCTTAGCCTGCAACGGCCCACATGTGGGCCCTCTTGAGGACGAGTTGCCCACCAGCAGTTTGGCGACCTCTAGGGTGTGCATGAATGAATGAATGAATGAAAACTTTATTAACAGATTGCAGAATGGGTACAGTACAGTACAGCTCAATACATACAATTGTTAAGGGGATGCAGACCAGAGAAAGACTTTCGTCTTGTTTACATCAGGGTCCCCTATTTTCAATTCATCAGGACATATATGACATACATGACATACAGATAGACAGTACTGCTACATCTATACATTTATGACATACCAGATTTGCAATTACAGTACTGTTTGTGATACAAAAAGAGTCCAGAAAGAAAAGAGTATATACATTAGGCGTGGAAACTGTACATTGGATTGGGTAGGTGGGGACTGTACATTGGAGGTGGTTGGGTGGGTGGGGGGGGGGGTTGGGTAGGAGTGGGGGGGGGGGGTTGGGTAGGAGGGGTGGGTGGGTGGGGGACACTGTACAACTGTACAAACAACACTGTACATTGGATTATTGACAAGACCATACTTGGTAATTTACTGTACATTGGAGGGGGTTGTGCATATTGTTTTTCATTAGCATTAGCTATTTCATTAGCACTAAAAGTGAATTTTCTTTATTGTATCATAAACTTGTCATCGTCATTGTTGTGAAGGGCCAGATTAAACCGAATATATATATTTATTTATATATATATATTTAGTTGTATTTGTATGTTCTCTAGTGTTCCCTGATATCCCTTGTGTGTTCCTTGTGCAGTATGCATTGAATATCCATTCTAGCCTACTGAACATCCCATAATAGTCTCCATTCTACTATTGGTCGAGACCTTGGTGCCAGGCTGCCATACCCCTCAGACCCAGTTCAAACGTACCGCTCGACATGTACGAACAAGTCCTAGTTCCGCGTAGGAATTTGGCTACCGCACCACTAATGGGACTATTTGTTCATAGTGCGTATATATACTGCGCTACTAAAGTAGGACTTTCTTTTCAGTCCAGTTTCTTACCCTCCAATAGAGTCACAGACGTAAAGCCTCCCCGCAACGCCACGTGTGGGAGTAAGGCCAAGTTCGCCTACCATCGGTATTGAGACATCGTGTATATTAATATTTGAATAGTCATATTTGGCACTATATCGTCGAGTTGGACGTAGTCTATTAAGCTAATAATAGTCTGTTAATATATAGTGCTTCGTGCGGTGAGAATACTACCGTAGTCAGTACCCCATCGTTTCGGGCAGAGAACTGGCTGCTTACCCAGGGTGGTTGACCCTATGTGAAGCTGCACCCGAGGAGCCCCAGAGCCGACGAGCGAGTGGACCTGTATACCGGATTATTCTACCAACGACAGCCCGCCTTCCCAGGCACGGATTATGCTTTGGATACTTTGATTATTCTATGGATAAAGACCCCCGACACTACCGTGTGTTGGAACCCCCCCCCTGGAGAGGACACAAGGTGAGGAGACGCTCTGCAAGACGAGGTCTCTCCACATCTCTCCCCCGTGGACCGGAGAGAGCCGGCCCACAAAGAGTCCACCTGCTTTCATCTGTGGTCCAAGGATCGCCGGCGCATTGAACGGCACTACAGTGGGTTCTCCTGGGATACCCTTGGCCGGACGAGGCAGCTGGATTCTACCCCCCCCCCCCCCCCCCTCCTACTCCTGTCGGCTTACAAGCGACCGGATTAACCCCCTCTAGTGTATCCAGCCTATAATCATTAAAGTATCATTGCTGTTATTCCTTAACTATTCCAGGTCGTATATTTACCACCTGCGCCTTCAGAGATTGGACATTATCTATTGATATACCGACGAATACTCCTTGCCATAAAAGTGCATACTATTTCAATTCATAAATGTAATTAAGTGATTAAGTGTTCAGTCTACACACCATCGCTGTGTAGGCAATAAAGACCTGTTTCTAATTCGTACATTTGTGTTGGATCCGTTTCATCTACGTGAGAGTGTTCATGATAATATATTTATGCCGTGTACTGGGTGGCCGAATATTAAGTACAAAGGTAGTGGTAGTAAGTATCATATCTAGTAATACAGTCAGGGAATTGTACCCCTCAGTTACAATTGGTCCTTCGAGCCGGAGGGTAATTAGTGTAATATTAATATAGTGTTATTAATATTGAAATGGCCTATTATGAACACTCCACGAAACGATCCTCCTAACCAACGCCCGCAGCGCGAACGACGGCTCCCTCAGTACTTAGAGGCTTACGCTGTCAGTCAACAACCTAGTCTTCTACTAACAGTAAACGCGGTAAAACTAGAAAGTAAAAGTATGTCTAACCCCAACGTCCAGACTACCCCGACCATAGAGGCCCCTACGGGCTCTAATGTAACTGACCAAGTTCACGGTGGGGACCAGTGGGAACCAGACATGACTTCACACCCCGCCAGTACTGAAGAAGTAGTCCCCGATGAGTCCCGGGAGGAATACAACGCTACCGAGAGAGAACTCGGCACGGAAGAAGACGGGGAGAGCACCGTGGAGATAGAGCTCCAAGGCTCCGCAAGGAGTACCCCGAGGGAAGGCTCCCCTATACAACCGCCTTCTCCCAGCGAGGCAGAGAGGACCCTACAGCAGGCCTTCCTCATCAGCCTGAACGCCGCTGCTGAACGCGACCGACTGCAGATCCAGCAGCGGAGCGAAGAAGAGCAGATACGTCTAGAAATAAGACGCATTCAGATGGAAGAGAATGTGGCCCGAGAACGAGCCGGTGCTCAACGGGACGCAGAGCGCGACAGACAGCAAGCGCAACTAATAGAACAGCTGATCAGACGGACAACACCCTCTCCCTCCGCCAGAGGCTCCAGGAACTCGTCTAGACACACCTCCAGGGCGGCATCCCCTAGCCGAGTAAACAACCCTGAACTTGACCAACAGACGAGGTCTATACCCCTCACAGACCACCTCCCCCCACCGGTCCAAGCGAGACCTAGCAACCGGGAAGGAGCAGCATATCCTGTGGAGAGGCTAAACCAGAGACTACAAGCACTGGATGACCTAACTGAAGACGAAGAGGAAGAGGAGGAGAACCGCGCCCGAAGACAGCACAGTACTCTACCGGACCAGGAGGTCCGGTACAGCCCAGGCTATACTCCCGCGGAGCTGCACTACAGACCCCCGACTCTATACACGGGTGAGCACGACGCACGACCCGCACCGAGGAACAGCACCTGGACAAGCGGGCCATGGTACACTGCCGGTACCAGCCCATACCAAGGAGCGGGAGGAGACTCGCCTAGGAGGCCTCTCCCCCAACGCTCGCCGATGTATCCACAGTCAGCGTCATACATTGGCACGCCTATGGTACCCGACTTCACCCAAGAGAACCGGGCCCAGTATACAGAACTCCGCATGTGTCTGGAGACCATGTTGGTGGATGTATTGGATGAACGCCACAAATACGCCATCCTACTGCAGCACTTAAAGGTGCCCCGCGCACATAATATAGCGCTCGCCTACGCGACTTCCACCACCCCATACACAGCAGCGCTGGTAGCATTGGACCAGAGGTATGGGCGCATATGGGATTACGTGATCCAGGAGATCCGACACATCGACCGCTTACCCCCAGCAATAGACAATCGAGCACTGGACGACCTGTCCATCAGAGTGCAGTCCCTGGTAGGGATGTTGGGAGCGCAAAGAGAGAAGGGGAAGTATGAACTTTACGCCAACTCAAATGTGGAAAGGATCCTGGAGAAGCTGCCGCCCGCTCGTCAGGAGCGCTTTAGGCGGCAGAGGGACCACAGAGACCCGAATGGCCCCGAACCGAACCTCCTCGATCTAGCAGACTTCCTGGCGAGAGAAGTCAGCAGCCTACGGCTAGATACATTCGGACGGAGCACCCCTGGCTCCAGAGAAGGAACCAGACGACTAAATGATGGAAGAAGATCGGTGACTGTGATGCACCAATCGGAGTCAGTACCGAGCAGCAGGAGCCACAGTACCCCCTCCAGAACGGAGAAGTGGAAGATAGTGTGCCCCTACTGTGAGAAAGAACACTGGCTAGCGCAATGTGACTCCTTCCCCAAGCTGAACGCGGAGGAAGCAGGTCAATGGATAAAGTCCAACAAGCGCTGTTTTCGCTGTGCGCGCTCACACATGGCAGCCGAATGCCGCTTAAAGAAAAGGTGCACCAAGTGCGATGGAGCCCATCTGGACATACTTCACGACAGTAACAGACGGCGCCCTTCACCTGCACCATCCAGCCGCAAAGCGAGCGTCATGTACATCGACCCCGCCAGCAGCAGTGGAGCCCGAGTACTCCTAAAAGTAGTGCGTGTGACACTAAGCTACCAGAATAAAGTCCTGGACACTTACGCCGTCCTCGATGACGGGTCAGAGAAGACCCTGCTGCTCGCCTCCGCTGCGGCCCAGCTAGGGCTGCGGGGAAGCGAAACCCAAATGACAATTCGGACAATAAGACGAGATTTGAAGACGATAAAGGGCGAGAATGTCTCATTCTCTATCGCAGCAAGCGGCCAGCCTGAGCGACGGTACCAGATTGCAGACGCTTTCACCAGCCAAGAAATAGGACTGTCGCGGTACACATACCCCGTCGCCAAGCTGATGGAGAAATATGCACATCTGCGCAAGTTACCGATCCCGCTCATAGACAATGCTATGCCGACCCTGTTGATAGGCTCCGACCATGCAGACCTCATTGTCCCGATAGACCGGGTTCATACCGGACCCCGAGGCTGTCCTGCAGCAGTCGAGACCCGTTTGGGATGGACTCTCCAAGGCCCGCTCGCCAAATCTCTCAACCGAAGTACAGCCACTAGATGTCTCCACTCCCGAGTCACAGAGGGAGAAACCGCACTCCTGCAACACGTAGAGCGGCTATGGAGCTTGGAACAAATGCCCTTTAAGAATGGAAAGAAAGACATTCGCTCTAAAGATGACATTTACGCCATTCACCTCCTCGAGACAGGGACCAAGAGAGTCCCGGTCAACGGCGTGTTGAGATACGCCACGCCACTCCTGCGGCGAGAAGGAATGCCTACTTTCCACGCCAAGACAGACGCCATAGAACGGTACCTGCTGAACACGGAGCGGCGCTTAGCCAAGAACCCCGCCCAAGAGAGTGTATACCGCGCTGAGATTGAGAAGCTCATCACAGCGGGACACGTCACAAAGATGGACATTAAAGAGGCTGACCAGACCACTGAATCGTGGTACGTGCCCCACCACAAGGTCCATCACAACGGTAAAGACCGCATAGTATTTAACTGCAGCTACCAGATCGGATCCCAAAATCTGAATAAAGAGTTACTGCCCGGTCCCACACTCGGCCCCTCCCTACTCGGCGTTCTACTCCGCTTCCGCCAGGAAAAGGTGGCCATCAGCGGGGACATTAAAGGAATGTTCCTGCAGGTGAGATTAGTAGAGGCGGACAAGCCCCTGTTACGGTTCCTATGGAGAGAGAAGCCAGGAGATGAGCACCCAGCCATCTACCAATGGGAAGTCCTCCCCTTCGGAACGACGTGCAGCCCCTGCTGTGCGACATTTGCACTACAGAAACATGTAGCAGAGGACCCAGCAGCGGACGAAGAGGTCCGACACAGCGTAAAGAACAGCTTCTACGTAGACAACTGTCTACAAAGCCTTTCAACCCAGGAAGAAGCCGAGGCTCTCCTGATTAAACTCCGCGCCTCATTGATCAAAGGCGGCTTTGATCTCAGGCAGTGGGCCAGCAGCGATCCGCAAGTACTGCGCAGCCTCTCCTCCGAGGACAAGGCAGCCAGCAGCGAGACCTGGATGGCTACAATCCCGGGAGAAGCCCAGGAGATGACCCTGGGATTGGTGTGGCGATTCAAAACAGATTCGCTTCACTACAGACACAAGCCCCTGACTACGGAGCAGGGAAGGCCGGCGGCGGCGCCGACCACCAGACGGAGTGTGTACACAACACTCGCCCGACAATATGACCCGCTAGGATGTATTCTACCGTACACCACCAGGGCAAAAATGATTGTACGAGCATTGTGGGACAAGGACCAGGGCTGGGACGACCCCATTCCCGCACACCTTGCATCCACCTGGAGAGAGTGGGAGATGGAGCTCCACTCACTCCCAGGCGTTAATATGCGCCGAAGCTACTTCCCACCCACGGTGAGGCCAGAGACATGTAAAATGGACTTGCACGTCTTCAGTGACGCCTCAGAGGTTGCATACGGATCAGTAGCCTACTTGCGGGCCCAAGACCAAGGGGGAGAGATCTACACAGCATTTGTCCTCGCCCGCTCGAGAATAGCCCCACGCAAGCAACAATCTATCCCACGTCTAGAGCTCTGCGCAGCCCTAGCCGGAGCGCACCTAGCCACGCTCATCCAACGTGAGCTCACCATACCGGTGTCTAGAACAATCCTGTGGTCAGATTCCACGACGGTACTCGCCTGGATCAAATCGGACTCATGCAAGTACAAAGTCTTCGTGGGAGTCAGAGTCACCGAGATTCAAGACTTAACCGAAGAGTTAACCGGAGAAACAGAGTGGCGCTACGTTGATACAAAACAGAACCCAGCTGACGTCATCACCCGGGGGATGCCCCTGGATGACCTCACCCGTCGCAATGTCTACAGTGACGGCCCCGCATTCCTAAGACTCCCGGAAGGACAGTGGCCCATGCCTATCCCGAGGGCAGCAAGTCCAGAGGAGGTGGAAATTAAGAAGTCTGTGTTCTGTGGATTGAGCACCGTAGCCTCCACCGACCCTAACATAAACGATTGCACGTCCATAGAGAGTGCACAACAAAGAACATTCCTGCGGTACCACCCGGAGTGCAAGTCCCCCGCTGATATGTCAGCAGCTAACTACGAGGAAGCAGAATTGCTTCTACTGCAGCGAGCCCAGAGAGACTCGTTCCCCGATGAATTGGCCTGTCTACAGGGAGGAAAGCCCGTCCCATCCGACAGCAGATTAATTCATCTGGCCCCCGAGAGCGACGCTCATACCCTCATCAGAGTGGGTGGTCGCCTACGCAGAGCCCCCGACACACTCCTGATGGGGCGGCTAGATCCTGCATTACCCCAGACAATGTACCGGCCTGAAGAAGCGAACGGCCGACGAATGTGGAGGTACAGCCAAGTATTAGCCGACAGGTTTTGGAACAGTTTCCTACTGCACTACCTACCGTCTCTACAGACCCGCCAGAAGTGGGTAAAGGAGAGAGACAATTTGACAGAAGGAACAGTCGTCATGATTATTGATCAATCACTGCCCAGAGCTATGTGGCCGGCCGGCCGCGTAAGCAAAGTGATCACCGGTGCCGACGGCAAGGTCCGAACAGCTGAAGTGCTCGTCCAGGGTCGCACTTACACCCGTCCCGTGGCAAGGCTCATAGAACTGCCCCGACTCCCAGACACAATCGATGATGACCATGACCCTACAACCCTATGACTTTGTGAAGTTGACTGACCCCTACAGCAAACCCTTATGTGTAAATAGACAACGCGATTAATCTGTCTCCGTTTAACTGATTAGGTCTGGGACCTATTCAGGGGGTGGCTGTTGTGAAGGGCCAGATTAAACCGAATATATATATTTATTTATATATATATATTTAGTTGTATTTGTATGTTCTCTAGTGTTCCCTGATATCCCTTGTGTGTTCCTTGTGCAGTATGCATTGAATATCCATTCTAGCCTACTGAACATCCCATAATAGTCTCCATTCTACTATTGGTCGAGACCTTGGTGCCAGGCTGCCATACCCCTCAGACCCAGTTCAAACGTACCGCTCGACATGTACGAACAAGTCCTAGTTCCGCGTAGGAATTTGGCTACCGCACCACTAATGGGACTATTTGTTCATAGTGCGTATATATACTGCGCTACTAAAGTAGGACTTTCTTTTCAGTCCAGTTTCTTACCCTCCAATAGAGTCACAGACGTAAAGCCTCCCCGCGATGCCACGTGTGGGAGTAAGGCCAAGTTCGCCTACCATCGGTATTGAGACATCGTGTATATTAATATTTGAATAGTCATATTTGGCACTATATCGTCGAGTTGGACGTAGTCTATTAAGCTAATAATAGTCTGTTAATATATAGTGCTTCGTGCGGTGAGAATACTACCGTAGTCAGTACCCCATCGTTTCGGGCAGAGAACTGGCTGCTTACCCAGGGTGGTTGACCCTATGTGAAGCTGCACCCAAGGAGCCCCAGAGCCGACGAGCGAGTGGACCTGTATACCGGATTATTCTACCGACGACAGCCCGCCTTCCCAGGCACGGATTATGCTTTGGATACTTTGATTATTCTATGGATAAAGACCCCCGACACTACCGTGTGTTGGAACCCCCCCCCCCTGGAGAGGACACAAGGTGAGGAGACGCTCTGCAAGACGAGGTCTCTCCACATCTCTCCCCCGTGGACCGGAGAGAGCCGGCCCACAAAGAGTCCACCTGCTTTCATCTGTGGTCCAAGGATCGCCGGCGCATTGAACGGCACTACAGTGGGTTCTCCTGGGATACCCTTGGCCGGACGAGGCAGCTGGATTCTACCCCCCCCCCCCCCCTCCTACTCCTGTCGGCTTACAAGCGACCGGATTAACCCCCTCTAGTGTATCCAGCCTATAATCATTAAAGTATCATTGCTGTTATTCCTTAACTATTCCAGGTCGTATATTTACCACCTGCGCCTTCAGAGATTGGACATTATCTATTGATATACCGACGAATACTCCTTGCCATAAAAGTGCATACTATTTCAATTCATAAATGTAATTAAGTGATTAAGTGTTCAGTCTACACACCATCGCTGTGTAGGCAATAAAGACCTGTTTCTAATTCGTACATTTGTGTTGGATCCGTTTCATCTACGTGAGAGTGTTCATGATAATATATTTATGCCGTGTACTGGGTGGCCGAATATTAAGTACAAAGGTAGTGGTAGTAAGTATCATATCTAGTAATACAGTCAGGGAATTGTACCCCTCAGTTACAGTCATCGTTCAAAAGAGACCAGGCTCATGCATGTGCTATAAGTAAAACGTATAGTATTTTGGTTTTCAAAGAAAGTATGCAGTCCTCAAAAACTAAAACTAAAATGGCCACTTTTGGCTAAGAGGTTAAGAGGTTTTAAAGGCTCTTAGGTTTTAATTGTTTTTCTATTTTTATTCTTCTTATTTCATTTAAAATGTTTACTGTTGTGATTTGTTGTGATTTGTGATTTAATTTTAGTTGATCTTTCATTTGATTCACAAGCGTCAAGTACGCTGCATTATATTTTGTATGTTGTGCCTATGTTGTGTATTTGCACGCACCCCAGGGAGAATGGTCCTCACTACGGTGGAGACTAATGGGGATCCTTAATAAACAATAAACAATAACCACAGTATGAGAGGAACTACCTACCTGCCGTCCGGCAAGGCGGTGTGCCTCGGAGCCAGCTCCACCCACGGCCCCCCGTGGTGCATCAGCTGACCATGCTGCCGGGGGGGGTGGGGGGGTCGCGACCTGTGGAGGCTCACCGGGAGCCCCCCCGCGTGTCCGTGGCCGGTGGGGGGCCAGAACAGGGCCCCAGGGCTCAGGGCCTGGCGCATGGCGGGGCAGTCCGGCAGCAGGTTGGGGCCGCCGGGGCCGGGGTAGCCGCAGCCGAACAGCCGGGGCCGGTAGAAGCCGGGCCCGGCGGTGAAGTCGTGGCCCAGGTCGGCGTACGGCGAGGGGATGCAGACGGTCCGGCCGCCACCGTCCAGAGGGGGCAGGGCCGGGGAGGAGGAGGAGGAGGAGGAGGAGGAGGAGCTCAGGAGGACGGGGGGGGGGCCGCCGCCCACTCTGCTGGAGTCCACTTCCTGGAGCTGCAGAAGGGGCGTCTCGCTCTCCGCGGAGCGGGTCGCCATAGCGACGACGACGACGCAGGCGAGGTCTCGGGTCGAACCGGATCTATTGCATCGTTGGCACGGGACTAGGGTGGAGGAGGCTGTGATGGTTTGCGTCGCCACTAGGGTTTCATTTCATTTCCAACGATGATTGGATTTCGTCACCCCGGACAAGATGGCCACACCTTAGAAAATAAACAACACTGGGGAGCAGACCGGCTAGTTCTCCGTGACGTTCCAACTCTCGCCGTACCGCGTCGACCTCCGACTTCACATGGTTCAGTTTCCTGGCGCGGTTTTTTTCAACAGCGGAGGTGTGCAGCCGAGTGTGCGTTGATTCAGCAGAGTGTAAAAAAAAACGCCGATATACAGTCACGGATCACATCGCCGACTTTGGACGTCAGCGGTGGTGGTGCACACAACGGCCACAGGGGGCGCCGCACGCAACGTTTCCCAAATGTTGAGGGGCCGATTTCCGTCCAGCCATATAGGTCGTCTCTGAGGTCCTCAGATGGTGGCGGTGTGAAGGGTCCAGGTTGGAGATACAGGAGGATTCCACCTGGTGAGATATAAGAGACAAAAGGGAGATTATGTTTTTCTTTATACGCCAACTTGTTGACATACATACATGGCCACAGAACCACAGAACCACAGAACCACAGAACCACAGTCCACAGTCCTCTGGACTATTGATTGAAAATTGTATTAAAGGGGACATGCATTGCTATTCCTTGCACTATTTGGGCAACTTTACACAATTCCGGTGAGTCTATGGAACACATCTGTAAGGTTTTTTTCAAAGAAAAATGCATTGTTTTATATTTCTAATCAAGTACTCAAAAGCATAATTTTTCTCCCTTTGGAATTCAGGCTGTTATTGGATGGGCTCCGCCCATAAGCGCTTTGAGTGACAGTCACCCACACAGTCTGCAACTGGCACAGAGAGAGATAGAGAGAGATTGAGGGGGAGACTCATTAATTTCGCCGCGGGGGGGCATAATCCCACGGGACAATGCATTGGTAACTTGTTTCAAATGACAATATATACCTCTGTGATTATTATTGCACGGATCGGAATACGGGCATGAGCGCCGGAGCGTGCGCAAAGATATTTTGACAGTGATAAGCTAGTGCTCCCGACTGTGAGGGAGAGAGAGAGAGATAGAGAGAGAGAGAGAGAGAGAGAGAGAGAGAGAGAGAGAGAGAGAGAGAGAGAGAGAGAGAGAGAGAGAGAGAGAGAGAGAGAGGGAGAGGGGGACACACGGAGCATTGTGAGAGAAGACCCATCCCGCGGCACACGCACACACATTTTTACACACACTCCTGCGCGCGGGGACCGTGCAGTCCCTCTCTCTCCCTATCTCTCTCTCTCTCTCCCTCTCTATCTCTCTCTCCCTATCTCTCTCTCCCTCTCTATCTCTCTCTCTCTCTCTCCCTCTCTCTCTCTCTCCCTCTCTCTCTCTATCTCTCTCTCTCTCCCTCTCCATCCCTCTCTCTCCCTATCTCTCACTCTCTCTCCCTCTCTATCTCTCTCTCCCTATCTCTCTCTCTCTCTCCCTCTCTATCTCTCTCTCACTATCTCTCTCTCTATCTCTCTCTCTCCCTCTCTCTCTATCTCTCTCTCTCCCTCTCTCTCGCTCGTTCTCTGCCTCTCTGTCAAAACCCGTTTGAGGAAGTGTCGGGTTACACTATGCGCTACAACCATAGAGGGGGCGTTACTGCAAATCAGTACCTTATTCACGCCAGCAATACCGTCAAATCAGAACAGCTTAGTTGAGTGAGGGAATTGCTAGGAAACAATGCTAAACACTGGAAAAGGCCATTTATAATGCATGGGACCTTTAACAGATTGCAGAATGGGTACAATATAGTACGGCTCAATACACACAATACTAGTCAGTAACAATGCCCCTGTTACGGTGATAGGGACACCGTACATCTGCGAGTGCCGTCCTTCAGACGCTAAACCGAGGTCTTGACTGAATCTCGGTCGTTAAAGAACCCAGGACGCCTATCGCAAAGAGTAGGGGGTTCCCCGACGTTCCTGACCAAATTCCCAATCAGGTCTCTGACATCAAGGCCACCTAATCATCCCTTCCCCTTAATTGGCTGATATCAATCCCTGTCTCCTGAGCCGTTCAGCCATTGTGTGTAGTGTGATGTGTGCCTGGTGCCAGTGTATGGCAGCCATTGAGCCTGCGTAGTGCGTAGCCCAAGGTTGGGTGCTACCAGTGGTGGTGAAGGAGGCAATTTCCACCCTACATTGTGGGGAGCGCTTTGAGTGTCTAGAAAAGCACTATATAAATGTAATGAATTATTATTATTATTATTATTATTATTATTATTATTATTATTATTATTATTATTATTATTATTATTATTATTATTATTATTATTATTATTATATGTTCAGGTAGGTCTGGGCGATTAATCAAGTTTTAATATCAATTATGGCTTCCCCCACGGTCACGAAAACAACATATTCGAGATAAAACAGTGATTGTGCCGCATTCCTTGTTGCTCTTGTTTTGTCGTGTGAATGGAAATACAGTCAGTCAGTGGCGGACTGGGACACAAATTCAGCCCGGGACATTCAGACGCACCAGCCCACACACCGGCCCACGCACCCACACAACGGCCGTTATGAAACACTTGTCCAGTATTAAACAACCCAAGGCTGTGGCTAAGGAGTCAACATCAGGGAGACCAAATCTACACCCCGCCCCTAGATGTGCACTCGTGCACAGTGCACACACACACACACACACACATACATATACCGTTACTTTGGCTTTTTACTTTTTAGTAACATCTTAGTGCCTCATTAGCCTAGGGATTAAGGATACATGAAGTATTAACTACACCATAATAATATTGAGGTTTTGATCCATAGAAAGGTCTGTGCTACACAATTTCAGTTAGATTGGATTTATTGTCCTTTAATTTGGCACTCATGACATTAGTTGTTTGCCGTTTAATCAACATCGAAAGACCCCCCACTTCCTCCAAGAGTGTCTCTCTCTCTCTCTCTCTCTCTCTCTCTCTCTCTCTCTCTCTCTCTCTCTCTCTCTCTCTCTCTCTCTCTAGTGACTCAGTATTAGCAGAGTTGCTAGGAAAAGGGAAGTTTTGTCTGGGCTCTGCTGAGAAGTCATGGGTCAAATAGAAGGTGTGGGGGTGACTAGAGAAGATGGAGAAGTTGGTGAGTGGTGACTACTCCCATTTTCAGAATTTGAGGGTTCATTGGAATCTGATTATTCAGAATTCAATGAGGCAGAGAATGCTCTGATTCAGACTGACATCACATCTATATTCTGTATGCTGTTCCAACTCTTTGTTGAGGCTTTATTGAATAAAATGTTTGAATACAATGTTTTTATCGCTGCACCATTTCATCCAATAGAGAAAAACATGTTATCTTCACTAGAATTGAAAATAAAGTTGAAATCTGTGCTAGTAGTGATGGACCCAGTAGTGGGGGCAGTAAGGAAGAAGATACAAATATACTAGGGATGTTCGATATTGGCTTTTTTACCGATATCCGATATAGTCCAACACTTACATTTCCGATACCGATATCAACCGATACCAATATATGCAGGGTTTCCCCCCCAAAAAACGAATAATTTCAGGTAATTAACATTACATATCTCTTGTTGTGGAATTAACACAACATTATGCATACTTTTGACAATAAATAAAATCAGAATTTGTTCTTACTTGCTTGCCTGGGTAAATAAAGGTTAAATAAATATAAAAAATAAAAATATTTCATTTTTCTTTTTTTGAAAACAGATACCGATCATTTCCGATATCACATTTTAATGCCAATATCGGTAGGCCGATAATATCGGACATCACTAAAATATACACATTATAATACACAATTTGAAAAATATACATTCAACATTAATGGAATAGGCTAACTACCAACTTAGCTGTAGCAGTTAGCTGTTATATGCAATCACATTTGTTTAACTACGGGGTAGTAGTTGACCGAGTTGTTAGCTTAAGCTAGTTAGCTGTGGTTATTTACAAACATGTAGATGAGACTAATCATATCGAGAACATGGCTAACAGTTGGGAATTCTAAGGTACATCTTATTTAAGCATGTCAAATGGCAACTAATCAATTCAATCAATTAGATTACCAATATTATATCAACATGAAAATTTGGAAGGGAACATAATAGTATTTTATTTTAGTATTTACTATTATAATATTAGTAGCCGATTAATTTGCAGCCCGTCCTAGGTTCTGATTGGCTCTCTAGGTTAGCACTTTAGCTTCTGATGCTGTGGTGGGCACTAGTCCTAACATTGCTAACTAAACTTTTAGTCAGAGAAAAAACTTCACGAGTCACGACTATTTATGTCCACGTGCTGTAAGGAATCAGGAATACGGAAAGCACATTGTCTTGTAATAGAATGACTGAAATCACTGCAAGAGCTAGTATAGGCTAGCTAGCCCTCATGAACCGGCAGACACCAACAGTAGAATATGCACTAGGCTACTGCACGCACCTGTCATGTTACTGTTGGTTCCTTCCACTTGAACTTCATCATTATTAGCAGCAGCAGCTACTCTAACGAGAGCCCTTCCTCTACTAAACATGTCTGTAATTTTAGAACATTGTTCTGCGTCTTTTATTAGCGATTTTTGTTTTTTTATTCTAGCTTTTTCAGCTCCACTTTTTTTTTTTTTTTTTTTTCTCCATTTCTGCGCTTCTAGGCCTACTCGCGGTTGGGAGGAAACGTGAATCTCATTCACTGATGTCTCATGTCTCATTCAAGACAAAAACAAAAGCATGTCTTTCACTTAACACCAAGAAAACAGTGTCTATGATGTTCACAAAGTCACCAGTAGAGGTCACTCACTCTAATGTGTTTCTGGGAGAGGCGGAGCTGGACATTGTACATTAATTCGGGAGCATGTCTATGTTCCCCGGGTCCTATGTTCCCCGGGTTCTATGTTCCCCGCTTTGATTGATTGAAATTTTTAGACCACCAGCCCTGATTCCAAACTCTAACCGTAACCAGTTCGAAAGAGGGCCTAAGCTTAACCAGTTCGAAACAAGGCGGACATTCATAATTAATAAAATAATAGAAATTAATAAAAATGTCAATCTATTAATCAATCAAGCGGGGAACATAGGACCCGGGGAACATAGGACCCGGGGAACATAAGGATGATCCCATTAATTCAAGTATCTTGGGGTCACATTGGACTCTACATTGACCTTCAAAAAGTCATGTGAAGAAAGTGACAAACAGTCAAGTTTAACATCGAAAACTTCAGGCAGATCAGGCCCTGCCTGCCAGTTAATGCTGCAAGGATGTTTCTGCATTCAATGATTTTATCACACATCGAGTACTGTTTTATCAACTGGTCTCTTTCATATGTCACTACTCTTACACCAATAGAATTACTCTACAAAAAAGCCATAAAAGTATTTGATAGGAAACCAATTTCATTTCATCACTGTAATGTTTTAGAAAAACATAACATGCAACAAGGTTCTGCATGGACTTGCCCCTCCCCCATTGAATGAGTTCATCCAACAGAAAGCAGACACTGGCATTACCACCAGGGCCATCAGTAGAGGGGACTGTAAGGTGCCTTTTCGGTATACTACCTTTGCAAAAACTGTGTTCTCTGTTAAAAGTGGTAACTACTGGAATAGCCTACCAGTTGTGATTAGAGAGTGCCCTACATACTCCATGTTCAAGACCCATCTTAAACTGCATCTTAAGGCAAACCAGAACTGTGATCATTTTTAATCCGATTTAGTTTATGCAACTTGTTTATTGTTTTATTGCCGGCTCACACAATGGCCCACATACTGGCCCACACACCGGCCCACACACCGGCCCACATACTGGCCCACACACCGGCCCACACACTGGCCCACATTAGTGGCCCACACACCGACTCACACACTGGCCCACACACCGGCCCACACACTGGCCCACATACTGGCCCACACACCGGCCCACACACCGGCCCACATACTGGCCCACACACTGGCCCACACACTGGCCCACACACTGGCCCACATTAGTGGCCCACACACCGACTCACACACCGGCCCACACACTGGCCCACATTAGTGGCCCACACACTGGCCCACACACTGGCCCACATACTGGCCCACACACCGGCCCACACACCGGCCCACATACTGGCCCACACACCGGCCCACACACTGGCCCACATTAGTGGCCCACACACCGACTCACACACTGGCCCACACACCGGCCCACACACTGGCCCACATACTGGCCCACACACCGGCCCACACACCGGCCCACATACTGGCCCACACACTGGCCCACACACTGGCCCACACACTGGCCCACATTAGTGGCCCACACACCGACTCACACACCGGCCCACACACTGGCCCACATTAGTGGCCCACACACTGGCCCACACACTGGCCCACATACTGGCCCACACACCGGCCCACACACCGGCCCACATACTGGCCCACACACTGGCCCACACACTGGCCCACATTAGTGGCCCACACACCGACTCACACACCGGCCCACACACTGGCCCACATTAGTGGCCCACACACTGGCCCACACACTGGCCCACACACCGGCCCACATTAGTGGCCCACACACCGGCCCACATTAGTGGCCCACACACTGCCCCCCCCCAAAAAAAAAAAAAAAAAATTATATATATATATATATATATATATTTTTTTTTTTTGGACCAGCCCACTTTGGTTCCGGCCCATCGGGATTCGTCCCGAACGTCCCGATGGCCAGTCCGCCACTGCAGTCAGTGCACCCTTGTGTGCGGATGCATGCCAAATCCTTTATCTGTGAAGAATAGATAGACTTCATTAAAACCTGTGACACTAGTATAGATTGAAGACGGCATGTTGACAAAAGCCTCTCGTGGTGCAGGGCAGTGATTTCCTTTGGTTTTCCTCTGCGTCGGACTCGTTTAACCCTTTCACTGCCACATGGCAGCCGGTTAACCCTTTCACTGTGACAATACAGAAGGTTAGCCCTTTACTATCTGTGTGATAGTAAAGGGCTAACCTTCTGTCGTGTGGCAGTGAAAGGGTTAACGGCGACACGGTGACTGCAGTTAAATAGCGTTTTTTTCCCCAGTGAGACTGACATTGGCTTCCATCCAGGCTAAAATGAATTAGACCTTGGATGCCAGGGAGAATGCAGTCGGGTACCTGAGAGAATACTAATACTATACCACTCCGAGGACTGCAGGTCCTTGAGCACGAATGCGCAGCGTGTTGGGAAGTGATGAATAAACAGATTCGAGCGGATCGTTTGATCCAAGTTAATAAAGTAGTAGCACTCGAGCAAGAATGTAACTTCATCGAAAGTGTTTAATCAATGATCAGTATTTATTTATTTTTTTCTACTTTTTTCTCCCATTTTCTATTTTTCTCCCATCCCAATTTCGTATTGTCCAATTCTTCCCTTCCCTGTCTCGAACGCTGTTAGGCCATGCCTCCCACAAGCCGGCTGCAATGTGGATGAAGCCTTGCATCACGTGTCCCCTCTGGTACTCGAGGAGGCAGCCGTCACATCTTTTCACCTGCACAGCATGATCTCTCAGCGTCGGGGGTCTGCGTTTGGAGGGCACGCCGCCCCCCTCGCTTCCTGATTCTGCTGCGCAGGCGCACCAACCGACCTGTAGGAGTCGCTGTCCACAACGTCCGATCCCCACCCACCAGCTTCCCACCCCCTAACACTGCCAATTGTATTAGTATGAACGACCAGCCAAGCTGATAGCAATGTGGAGAGCTGGGCTCGAACCCAGCGTCTCCTGCATTGGTGGTGAGCGCCTTGCCCACTGCACCACCTAGCCGCCCCTAATGATCAGTCGTTTGTAAAGTGCCAGTCGTTTAGAAATAGCCGGGTGTAGGGGCGCCCCAGTGGCGAACCACATAGCGCGCTCAGCCGCGACACGGCCGACCCGGGTTCGACTCCCGAACCCGTCGTTATTTGCCGAATGTCTTCCCCCCACTCTGTCTCCCATTCCTCCTCTGTCTCTCTCTACTGGACTGCCCAGTAGTAATAAAGCGATAAAACGCAAAAAAAAAAAAAAAAAAAAAAAAATGGTGTTGGTAGACCTAGATAACGAAGCGTAGTGTAACGAACACGGATGCCTAGACGTGCTAACGGGTCAGACCCTTTGGGTGACTGGTTAGCGTTGTCGCCCGTGGTCTGGGTTCGATTCCCAGCTTGAAGATGGAGACATGTATCTCCATGGCTATTCGTCATGTTCGTGAGATAGTTTGGGGGGGGCGACAGTGGCTCGGGAGGTAGAGCAGTCGTCTGGTAATCCGTAGGTTCCCGGTTCGATTCCCGCTCCTCCGGGGGCAGTGTATCGAAGTGTCCTTGAGCAAGACACTTAACCCCCTAACTGCTCCTGATGAGCAGGTCGGCACCTTGAACGGGTAAAATGTGAGGAACAAAAAATTGTAAAGCGCTTTTACCATTTACCCTTTCGAGCTG